>NW_027617405.1:0-120187 GCF_964187855.1 Myxine glutinosa
TGTTAGTGTTGAAAAACCACTTTTCGCACTTGTGTTAGTGTTCAAAAACCACTTTTCGCACTTGTGTTGGTGCAGGAAACCACTTTTGCACTTGTATTAGTGTGGAAAAACCACTTTTCGCACTTGTGTTAGTGTTGAAAACCACTTTTCGCACTTGTGTTAGTGTTGAAAAACCACTTTTCGCACTTGTGTTGGTGGAGGAAACCACTTTTGCACTGTATTAGTGTTGAAAAAACACTTTTTGCACTTGTGATAGTGTTGAAAAACCACTTTTTGCACTTGTGTTAGTGTTGAAAAACCACTTTTCGCACTTGTGTTGGTGCAGGAAACCACTTTTGCACTTGTATTAGTGTGGAAAAACCACTTTTCGCACTTGTGTTAGTGTTGAAAAACCACTTTTCGCACTTGTGTTAGTGTTGAAAAACCACTTTTCGCACTTGTGTTGGTGCAGGAAACCACTTTTGCACTTGTATTGGTGTGGAAAAACCACTTTTTGCACTTGTGTTAGTGTTGAAAAACCACTTTTCACACTTGTGTTAGTGTTGAAAAACCACTTTTCGCACTTGTGTTGGTGCAGGAAACCACTTTTGCACTTGTATTAGTGTGGAAAAACCACTTTTCGCACTTGTGTTAGTGTTGAAAAACCACTTTTCGCACTTGTGTTAGTGTTGAAAAACCACTTTTCGGACTTGTGTTAGTGCAGTAAACCACTTTTGCACTTGTATTAGTGTGGAAAAACCACTTTTCGCACTTGTGTTAGTGTTGAAAAACCACTTTTCGCACTTGTGTTAGTGTTGAAAAACCACTTTTCGCACTTGTGTTGGTGCAGGAAACCACTTTTGCACTTGTATTAGTGTGGAAAAAACACTTTTTGCACTTGTGATAGTGTTGAAAAACCACTTTTCGCACTTGTGTTAGTGTTGAAAAACCACTTTTCGCACTTGTGTTGGTGCAGGAAACCACTTTTGCACTTGTATTAGTGTGGAAAAAACACTTTTTGCACTTGTGATAGTGTTGAAAAAACACTTTTTGCACTTGTGTTAGTGTTGAAAAACCACTTTTCGCACTTGTGTTGGTGCAGGAAACCACTTTTGCACTTGTATTAGTGTGGAAAAACCACTTTTCACACTTGTGTTAGTGTTGAAAAACCACTTTTCGCACTTGTGTTAGTGTTGAAAAACCACTTTTCGCACTTGTGTTAGTGTTGAAAAACCACTTTTCACACTTGTGTTAGTGTTGAAAAACCACATTTTGCACTTGTGTTGGTGCAGGAAACCACTTTTGCACATGTATTAGTGTGGAAAAACCACTTTTCGCACTTGTGTTAGTGTTGAAAAACCACTTTTCGCACTTGTGTTAGTGTTGAAAAACCACTTTTCGCACTTGTGTTGGTGCAGGAAACCACTTTTGCACTTGTATTAGTGTGGAAAAAACACTTTTTGCACTTGTGATAGTGTTGAAAAACCACTTTTCGCACTTGTGTTAGTGTTGAAAAACCACTTTTCTCACTTGTGTTGGTGCAGGAAACCACTTTTGCACTTGTATTAGTGTGGAAAAAACACTTTTTGCACTTGTGATAGTGTTGAAAAACCACTTTTCGCACTTGTGTTGGTGCAGGAAACCACTTTTGCACTGTATTAGTGTTGAAAAAAACACTTTTTGCACTTGTGATAGTGTTGAAAAACCACTTTTCGCACTTGTGTTAGTGTTGAAAAACCACTTTTCGCACTTGTGTTGGTGCAGGAAACCACTTTTGCACTTGTATTAGTGTGGAAAAACCACTTTTCGCACTTGTGTTAGTGTTGAAAAACCACTTTTCGCACTTGTGTTAGTGTTGAAAAACCACTTTTCGCACTTGTGTTGGTGCAGGAAACCACTTTTGCACTTGTATTAGTGTGGAAAAACCACTTTTCGCACTTGTGTTAATGTTGAAAAACCACTTTTCGCACTTGTGTTAGTGTTGAAAAACCACTTTTCGCACTTGTGTTGGTGCAGGAAACCACTTTTGCACTTGTATTAGTGTGGAAAAACCACTTTTCGCACTTGTGTTAGTGTTGAAAAACCACTTTTCGCACTTGTGTTAGTGTTGAAAAACCACTTTTCGCACTTGTGTTGGTGCAGGAAACCACTTTTGCACTTGTATTCGTGTGGAAAAACGACTTTTCGCACTTGTGTTAGTGTTGAAAAACCACTTTTCGCACTTGTGTTAGTGTTCAAAAACCACTTTTCGCACTTGTGTTGGTGCAGGAAACCACTTTTGCACTTGTATTAGTGTGGAAAAACCACTTTTCGCACTTGTGTTAGTGTTGAAAAACCACTTTTCGCACTTGTGTTAGTGTTGAAAAACCACTTTTCGCACTTGTGTTCGTGGAGGAAACCACTTTTGCACTTGCATTAGTGTGGAAAAAACACTTTTTGCACTTGTGATAGTGTTGAAAACCCACTTTTCGCACTTGTGTTAGTGTTGAAAATCCACTTTTCGCACTTGTGTTATTGTTGAAAAACCACTTTTCGCACTTGTGTTGGTGCAGGAAACCACTTTTGTACTTGTATGAGTGTGGAAAAAACACTTTTTGCACTTGTGATAGTGTTGAAAAACCACTTTTCGCACTTGTGTTGGTGCAGGAAACCACTTTTGCACTTGTATTAGTGTGGAAAAACCACTTTTCGCACTTGTGTTGGTGGAGGAAACCACTTTTGCACTTGTATTAGTGTGGAAAAAACACTTTTTGCACTTGTGATAGTGTTGAAAACCCACTTTTCGCACTTGTGTTAGTGTTGAAAAACCACTTTTCGCACTTGTGTTAGTGTTGAAAAACCACTTTTCGCACTTGTGTTGGTGGAGGAAACCAATTTTGCACTGTATTAGTGTTGAAAAAACACTTTTTGCACTTGTGATAGTGTTGAAAAACACTTTTCGCACTTGTGTTAGTGTTGAAAAACCACTTTTCGCACTTGTGTTGGTGCAGGAAACCACTTTTGCACTTGTATTAGTGTGGAAAAACCACTTTTCGCACTTGTGTTAGTGTTGAAAAACCACTTTTCGCACTTGTGTTAGTGTTGAAAAACCACTTTTCGCACTTGTGTTGGTGCAGGAAACCACTTTTGCACTTGTATTAGTGTGGAAAAACCACTTTTCGCACTTGTGTTAATGTTGAAAAACCACTTTTCGCACTTGTGTTAGTGTTGAAAAACCACTTTTCGCACTTGTGTTGGTGCAGGAAACCACTTTTGCACTTGTATTAGTGTGGAAAAACCACTTTTCGCACTTGTGTTAGTGTTGAAAAACCACTTTTCGCACTTGTGTTAGTGTTGAAAAACCACTTTTCGCACTTGTGTTGGTGCAGGAAACCACTTTTGCACTTGTATTCGTGTGGAAAAACGACTTTTTCGCACTTGTGTTAGTGTTGAAAAACCACTTTTCGCACTTGTGTTAGTGTTCAAAAACCACTTTTCGCACTTGTGTTGGTGCAGGAAACCACTTTTGCACTTGTATTAGTGTGGAAAAACCACTTTTCGCACTTGTGTTAGTGTTGAAAAACCACTTTTCGCACTTGTGTTAGTGTTGAAAAACCACTTTTCGCACTTGTGTTCGTGGAGGAAACCACTTTTGCACTTGCATTAGTGTGGAAAAAAACACTTTTTGCACTTGTGATAGTGTTGAAAACCCACTTTTCGCACTTGTGTTAGTGTTGAAAATCCACTTTTCGCACTTGTGTTATTGTTGAAAAACCACTTTTCGCACTTGTGTTGGTGCAGGAAACCACTTTTGTACTTGTATGAGTGTGGAAAAAACACTTTTTGCACTTGTGATAGTGTTGAAAAACCACTTTTCGCACTTGTGTTGGTGCAGGAAACCACTTTTGCACTTGTATTAGTGTGGAAAAACCACTTTTCGCACTTGTGTTGGTGGAGGAAACCACTTTTGCACTTGTATTAGTGTGGAAAAAACACTTTTTGCACTTGTGATAGTGTTGAAAACCCACTTTTCGCACTTGTGTTAGTGTTGAAAAACCACTTTTCGCACTTGTGTTAGTGTTGAAAAACCACTTTTCGCACTTGTGTTGGTGGAGGAAACCAATTTTGCACTGTATTAGTGTTGAAAAAACACTTTTTGCACTTGTGATAGTGTTGAAAAACCACTTTTTGCACTTGTGTTAGTGTTGAAAAACCACTTTTCGCACTTGTGTTGGTGCAGGAAACCACTTTTGCACTTGTATTAGTGTGGAAAAACCACTTTTCGCACTTGTGTTAGTGTTGAAAAACCACTTTTCGCACTTGTGTTAGTGTTGAAAAACCACTTTTCGCACTTGTGTTGGTGCAGGAAACCACTTTTGCACTTGTATTGGTGTGGAAAAACCACTTTTTGCACTTGTGTTAGTGTTGAAAAACCACTTTTCACACTTGTGTTAGTGTTGAAAAACCACTTTTCGCACTTGTGTTGGTGCAGGAAACCACTTTTGCACTTGTATTAGTGTGGAAAAACCACTTTTCGCACTTGTGTTAGTGTTGAAAAACCACTTTTCGCACTTGTGTTAGTGTTGAAAAACCACTTTTCGGACTTGTGTTAGTGCAGGACACCACTTTTGCACTTGTATTAGTGTGGAAAAACCACTTTTCGCACTTGTGTTAGTGTTGAAAAACCACTTTTCGCACTTGTGTTAGTGTTGAAAAACCACTTTTCGCACTTGTGTTGGTGCAGGAAACCACTTTTGCACTTGTATTAGTGTGGAAAAAACACTTTTTGCACTTGTGATAGTGTTGAAAAACCACTTTTTGCACTTGTGTTAGTGTTGAAAAACCACTTTTCGCACTTGTGTTGGTGCAGGAAACCACTTTTGCACTTGTATTAGTGTGGAAAAACCACTTTTCGCACTTGTGTTAGTGTTGAAAAACCACTTTTCGCACTTGTGTTAGTGTTGAAAAACCACTTTTCGCACTTGTGTTGGTGCAGGAAACCACTTTTGCACTTGTATTGGTGTGGAAAAACCACTTTTTGCACTTGTGTTAGTGTTGAAAAACCACTTTTCACACTTGTGTTAGTGTTGAAAAACCACTTTTCGCACTTGTGTTGGTGCAGGAAACCACTTTTGCACTTGTATTAGTGTGGAAAAACCACTTTTCGCACTTGTGTTAGTGTTGAAAAACCACTTTTCGCACTTGTGTTAGTGTTGAAAAACCACTTTTCGGACTTGTGTTAGTGCAGGAAACCACTTTTGCACTTGTATTAGTGTGGAAAAACCACTTTTCGCACTTGTGTTAGTGTTGAAAAACCACTTTTCGCACTTGTGTTAGTGTTGAAAAACCACTTTTCGCACTTGTGTTGGTGCAGGAAACCACTTTTGCACTTGTATTAGTGTGGAAAAAACACTTTTTGCACTTGTGATAGTGTTGAAAAACCACTTTTCGCACTTGTGTTAGTGTTGAAAAACCACTTTTCGCACTTGTGTTGGTGCAGGAAACCACTTTTGCACTTGTATTAGTGTGGAAAAAACACTTTTTGCACTTGTGATAGTGTTGAAAAAACACTTTTTGCACTTGTGTTAGTGTTGAAAAACCACTTTTCGCACTTGTGTTGGTGCAGGAAACCACTTTTGCACTTGTATTAGTGTGGAAAAACCACTTTTCACACTTGTGTTAGTGTTGAAAAACCACTTTTCGCACTTGTGTTAGTGTTGAAAAACCACTTTTCGCACTTGTGTTAGTGTTGAAAAACCACTTTTCACACTTGTGTTAGTGTTGAAAAACCACATTTTGCACTTGTGTTGGTGCAGGAAACCACTTTTGCACATGTATTAGTGTGGAAAAACCACTTTTCGCACTTGTGTTAGTGTTGAAAAACCACTTTTCGCACTTGTGTTAGTGTTGAAAAACCACTTTTCGCACTTGTGTTGGTGCAGGAAACCACTTTTGCACTTGTATTAGTGTGGAAAAAACACTTTTTGCACTTGTGATAGTGTTGAAAAACCACTTTTCGCACTTGTGTTAGTGTTGAAAAACCACTTTTCTCACTTGTGTTGGTGCAGGAAACCACTTTTGCACTTGTATTAGTGTGGAAAAAACACTTTTTGCACTTGTGATAGTGTTGAAAAACCACTTTTCGCACTTGTGTTGGTGCAGGAAACCACTTTTGCACTGTATTAGTGTTGAAAAAACACTTTTTGCACTTGTGATAGTGTTGAAAAACCACTTTTCGCACTTGTGTTAGTGTTGAAAAACCACTTTTCGCACTTGTGTTGGTGCAGGAAACCACTTTTGCACTTGTATTAGTGTGGAAAAACCACTTTTCGCACTTGTGTTAGTGTTGAAAAACCACTTTTCGCACTTGTGTTAGTGTTGAAAAACCACTTTTCGCACTTGTGTTGGTGCAGGAAACCACTTTTGCACTTGTATTCGTGTGGAAAAACGACTTTTCGCACTTGTGTTAGTGTTGAAAAACCACTTTTCGCACTTGTGTTAGTGTTCAAAAACCACTTTTCGCACTTGTGTTGGTGCAGGAAACCACTTTTGCACTTGTATTAGTGTGGAAAAACCACTTTTCGCACTTGTGTTAGTGTTGAAAAACCACTTTTCGCACTTGTGTTAGTGTTGAAAAACCACTTTTCGCACTTGTGTTGGTGCAGGAAACCACTTTTGTACTTGTATGAGTGTGGAAAAAACACTTTTTGCACTTGTGATAGTGTTGAAAAACCACTTTTCGCACTTGTGTTGGTGCAGGAAACCACTTTTGCACTTGTATTAGTGTGGAAAAACCACTTTTCGCACTTGTGTTGGTGGAGGAAACCACTTTTGCACTTGTATTAGTGTGGAAAAAACACTTTTTGCACTTGTGATAGTGTTGAAAACCCACTTTTCGCACTTGTGTTAGTGTTGAAAAACCACTTTTCGCACTTGTGTTAGTGTTGAAAAACCACTTTTCGCACTTGTGTTGGTGGAGGAAACCAATTTTGCACTGTATTAGTGTTGAAAAAACACTTTTTGCACTTGTGATAGTGTTGAAAAACCACTTTTTGCACTTGTGTTAGTGTTGAAAAACCACTTTTCGCACTTGTGTTGGTGCAGGAAACCACTTTTGCACTTGTATTAGTGTGGAAAAACCACTTTTCGCACTTGTGTTAGTGTTGAAAAACCACTTTTCGCACTTGTGTTAGTGTTGAAAAACCACTTTTCGCACTTGTGTTGGTGCAGGAAACCACTTTTGCACTTGTATTGGTGTGGAAAAACCACTTTTCGCACTTGTGTTAGTGTTGAAAAACCACTTTTCACACTTGTGTTAGTGTTGAAAAACCACTTTTCGCACTTGTGTTGGTGCAGGAAACCACTTTTGCACTTGTATTAGTGTGGAAAAACCACTTTTCGCACTTGTGTTAGTGTTGAAAAACCACGTTTCGCACTTGTGTTAGTGTTGAAAAACCACTTTTCGCACTTGTGTTAGTGCAGGAAACCACTTTTGCACTTGTATTAGTGTGGAAAAACCACTTTTCGCACTTGTGTTAGTGTTGAAAAACCACTTTTCGCACTTGTGTTAGTGTTGAAAAACCACTTTTCGCACTTGTGTTGGTGCAGGAAACCACTTTTGCACTTGTATTAGTGTGGAAAAAACACTTTTTGCACTTGTGATAGTGTTGAAAAACCACTTTTCGCACTTGTGTTAGTGTTGAAAAACCACTTTTCGCACTTGTGTTGGTGCAGGAAACCACTTTTGCACTTGTATTAGTGTGGAAAAAATACTTTTTGCACTTGTGATAGTGTTGAAAAAACACTTTTTGCACTTGTGTTAGTGTTGAAAAACCACGTTTCGCACTTGTGTTGGTGCAGGAAACCACTTTTGCACTTGTATTAGTGTGGAAAAACCACTTTTCGCACTTGTGTTAGTGTTGAAAAACCACTTTTCGCACTTGTGTTAGTGTTGAAAAACCACTTTTCGCACTTGTGTTAGTGTTGAAAAACCACTTTTCACACTTGTGTTAGTGTTGAAAAACCACATTTTGCACTTGTGTTGGTGCAGGAAACCACTTTTGCACATGTATTAGTGTGGAAAAACCACTTTTCGCACTTGTGTTAGTGTTGAAAAACCACTTTTCGCACTTGTGTTAGTGTTGAAAAACCACTTTTCGCACTTGTGTTGGTGCAGGAAACCACTTTTGCACTTGTATTAGTGTGGAAAAAACACTTTTTGCACTTGTGATAGTGTTGAAAAACCACTTTTCGCACTTGTGTTAGTGTTGAAAAACCACTTTTCGCACTTGTGTTGGTGCAGGAAACCACTTTTGCACTTGTATTAGTGTGGAAAAAACACTTTTTGCACTTGTGATAGTGTTGAAAAACCACTTTTCGCACTTGTGTTGGTGCAGGAAACCACTTTTGCACTGTATTAGTGTTGAAAAAACACTTTTTGCACTTGTGATAGTGTTGAAAAACCACTTTTCGCACTTGTGTTAGTGTTGAAAAACCACTTTTCGCACTTGTGTTGGTGCAGGAAACCACTTTTGCACTTGTATTAGTGTGGAAAAACCACTTTTCGCACTTGTGTTAGTGTTGAAAAACCACTTTTCGCACTTGTGTTAGTGTTGAAAAACCACTTTTCGCACTTGTGTTGGTGCAGGAAACCACTTTTGCACTTGTATTAGTGTGGAAAAACCACTTTTCGCACTTGTGTTAGTGTTGAAAAACCACTTTTCGCACTGGTGTTAGCATTGAAAAACCACTTTTCGCACTTGTGTTGGTGCAGGAAACCACTTTTGCACTTGTATTCGTGTGGAAAAACGACTTTTCGCACTTGTGTTAGTGTTGAAAAACCACTTTTCGCACTTGTGTTAGTGTTCAAAAACCACTTTTCGCACTTGTGTTGGTGCAGGAAACCACTTTTGCACTTGTATTAGTGTGGAAAAACCACTTTTCGCACTTGTGTTAGTGTTGAAAAACCACTTTTCGCACTTGTGTTAGTGTTGAAAAACCACTTTTCGCACTTGTGTTCGTGGAGGAAACCACTTTTGCACTTGCATTAGTGTGGAAAAAACACTTTTTGCACTTGTGATAGTGTTGAAAACCCACTTTTCGCACTTGTGTTAGTGTTGAAAATCCACTTTTCGCACTTGTGTTATTGTTGAAAAACCACTTTTCGCACTTGTGTTGGTGCAGGAAACCACTTCTGTACTTGTATGAGTGTGGAAAAAACACTTTTTGCACTTGTGATAGTGTTGAAAAACCACTTTTCGCACTTGTGTTGGTGCAGGAAACCACTTTTGCACTTGTATTAGTGTGGAAAAACCACTTTTCGCACTTGTGTTGGTGGAGGAAACCACTTTTGCACTTGTATTAGTGTGGAAAAAACACTTTTTGCACTTGTGATAGTGTTGAAAACCCACTTTTCGCACTTGTGTTAGTGTTGAAAATCCACTTTTCGCACTTGTGTTAGTGTTGAAAAACCACTTTTCGCACTTGTGTTGGTGCAGGAAACCACTTTTGTACTTGTATTAGTGTGGAAAAAACACTTTTTGCACTTGTGATAGTGTTGAAAAACCACTTTTCGCACTTGTGTTAGTGTTGAAAAACCACATTTCGCACTTGTGTTGGTGCAGGAAACCACTTTTGCACTTGTATTAGTGTGGAAAAAACACTTTTTGCACTTGTGATAGTGTTGAAAAAAAACACTTTTTGCACTTGTGTTAGTGTTGAAAAACCACTTTTCGCACTTGTGTTGGTGCAGGAAACCACTTTTGCACTTGTATTAGTGTGGAAAAACCACTTTTCGCACTTGTGTTAGTGTTGAAAAACCACTTTTCGCACTTGTGTTAGTGTTGAAAAACCACTTTTCGCATTTGTGTTGGTGCAGGAAACCACTTTTGCACTTGTATTAGTGTGGGAAAAACACTTTTCGCACTTGTGTTAGTGTTGAGAAACCACTTTTCACACTTGTGTTAGTGTTGAAAAACCACTTTTCGCACTTGTGTTGGTACAGGAAACCACTTTTGCACATGTATTAGTGTGGAAAAACCACTTTTCGCACTTGTGTTAGTGTTGAAAAACCACTTTTCGCACTTGTGTTAGTGTTGAAAAACCACTTTTCGCACTTGTGTTGGTGCAGGAAACCACTTTTGCACTTGTATTAGTGTGGAAAAAACACTTTTTGCACATGTGATAGTGTTGAAAAACCACTTTTCGCACTTGTGTTAGTGTTGAAAAAACACTTTTCGCACTTGTGTTGGTGCAGGAAACCACTTTTGTACTTGTATTAGTGTGGAAAAAACACTTTTTGCACTTGTGTTAGTGTTGAAAAACCACTTTTCGCACTTGTGTTGGTGCAGGAAACCACTTTTGCACTTGTATTAGTGTGGAAAAACCACTTTTCGCACTTGTGTTAGTGTTGAAAAACCACTTTTCGCACTTGTGTTGGTGCAGGAAACCACTTTTGCACTTGTATTAGTGTGGAAAAACCACTTTTCGCACTTGTGTTAGTGTTGAAAAACCACCTTCCACACTTGTGTTAGTGTTGAAAAACCACTTTTTGCACTTGTGTTGGTGCAGGAAACCACTTTTGCACTTGTATTAGTGTGGAATAACCACTTTTCGCACTTGTGTTAGTGTTGAAAAACCACTTTTCGCACTTGTGTTAGTGTTGAAAAACCACTTTTTGCACTTGTGTTGGTGCAGGAAACCACTTTTGCACTTGTATTAGTGTGGAAAAACCACTTTTCGCACTTGTGTTAGTGTTGAAAAACCACTTTTCGCACTTGTGTTAGTGTTGAAAAACCACTTTTCGCACTTGTGTTGGTGCAGGAAACCACTTTTGCACATGTATTAGTGTGGAAAAAACACTTTTTGCACTTGTGATAGTGTTGAAAAACCACTTTTCGCACTTGTGTTAGTGTTGAAAAACCACTTTTCGCACTTGTGTTGGTGCAGGAAACCACTTTTGCACATGTATTAGTGTGGAAAAAACACTTTTCGCACTTGTGTTAGTGTTGAAAAACCACTTTTCGCACTTGTGTTAGTGTTGAAAAACCACTTTTCGCACTTGTGTTGGTGCAGGAAACCACTTTTGCACTTGTATTAGTGTAGTCTAGTCAAATTTCTGGGAAACGTGAATTCATGAGGCATTTTTGAGTAAAAGCAAGCAAACCACTTTTTCTGGGGTAGTTTTTCGTGCTGAATACGAATCTGTTGTTTGCCAAGCCCAAAAATGCGTAATTAGGTCACTAATCAAGGTCAAAGGTCAATGAGTGCAAAATGCAAAATTTTTGAAAAAATGTTTTATTTTACATCACCTATCTGTACATTTCAATTATTTTACAGTATTTTGTCTGGTAAGGTTACTACAGCTTTTCACAATTATGAAAGTAAAGGGAATTGTGAAGGGAAAAAATCAGATTTTTGTGAATATATCCGTAATGAAGCAACTTTTCGTTTTTTGACATACTGTTTTAATTCACTTGAATTGTTGCCTTAAATACCATCAGTGAAGTGGTTTACCTGAGTCCTATATAATAGCAAGATTGTTTTCTACACTAAATGTCAATATTTGACTAATTAGCCACTTAATTAAGGCTAACGGTCACAAGGCGCAAAGTGCACTTACATGGCACAAGGCGCAAAATGCACTTCATGGCAAACATGTTTGGAGTGCAGGCAGTTGATCATTATCACATGTATTCTTAATTAATCCTGAATCAATTGCAGTCTGTCAGACTGATTGGCTGGAAGGAGGAGCCATCCAGGGGAATGCCAATTAGCTTAACTGTGTAAGCTCTGACCCCCCCCCCCCTACTTTGGCCTGTTTCGACATGGTGTTTCACTGGCATTGCACTTGCAGGCCTCAGTGCAGAACTGTTTCCCCCACTTCCGACAAGAGCAACTATCAGAACTGCAACCTTTCTTGCAACCACACTGAGTAAGTTCTCGGCATCCCTTTGGAATTGACGGTAAAGTTGTAAGAACCGGTGACAACTTGTCATCAACGAGTTTCCATCCACAATCAGTCGGCGGTGGCAGATCTGTCATTGGATTACTGGCCTCTCTCCAAATGAAACTTTGGTAGTTTGCACGCTCTATGTGGAACTTTGCTGCATCACTAGATGGAGGTAGGGTCTCCGTTGCATGGCATTTGTTGAACAGTTTAATGCGGGCTTGATTACAGTTCTCAGATGGTTCCTTGTAGATATGGCAAATGAACTTTTCAGCATCTTCTGTGACCTTCTTTGATGGTGTCGGAAACTGCTGTTGTTGGAACTTTTCAACTGCTGTTGGTATATCCAACGTTGACGTATTGGATGGTTTGATGTCTCCAAGACCACTTTCAGCAGATGGCCCCCTCTGCCAGGCAGCTAACTGAGTAGCGTGAAATGTATTTTTGCCATCTAGGGTAGAGTCATTGATGTCAATATTGTCGCCAGAAAAATGCACAAATCGTCCCGAAACCAGGTTGCTGGTAACAACTGCCCCAGTTTCTTGATCAAGCGCTTTCAGAGTGTTTTCAGCCATGGCAGTGTCATACCTAAGAACCCGGTTATAGCTGATTATGTGCCCAGCATTATGGAATAGCTCAACTAATTTCTTTGATCGAGTTGACTGGTGCAGCGTCATACCCATTCCAACGTGTTTAGGCGGTGCCTTCTTGTCTCCACATACACCATAGACCATGTCTTGTCCAATGCTAAGGACCCTTGCCTTCTTCACCCAACCAGTTTCAGACATCTCACTTTCGTCAAACTCAGCATCGACACTACTTTGGCCTCCAAGCAAGATATTCACAAACATGAGTACAGATGGTGGTACACTTGCCAACTCTGCTTTTTCGCTTACATCGCAACCTTCGAATGCAGGATGTGACATGATATCACTGCGGAGTTGCAGAGCAACGTGCACTAAAGACAGAAAATGATCATCCTGTTGTCTAAATATGGGAATATAGTCTGCACTGTTCTGACTGCACACCATTTCTGAAAGAGGTATGTGACTGAAATGTCGTGGAAGAAGCAAAGTTTGTTTCTCTGAAGGCGCCAAATTTCTTAGCACAAGAAATTCATAAATGTCCCCAATGCAATTCGACAAAGTTTCTTTAAAAGTCCCCAGTCTACTAAGATACGATGTAGGAATTGTGCCGTCGCACTCACTGGCTAACTCTTTGTACCTCTCGAACACTGCAGATAGTTCAAATACGTGCCCTTTCTCAGCAGAGTGACGCAGCTCTTGACACAACCATGATATCGCCATGTCTGCTGATTTGCTTTCAGTTTCCGCCCTTTTGACATCCCTAAAGAATTTACTAAGACGGTTAACATGGTAACATGCCTCAGCTGAGATTAAATCATTCTCATTTGCAGTACGGACTAAGATGTTATGTACAAATTTAGCTTTTTCCGTAATTTCATTACTCATTTTGAAGGTTGTGACACGACTTGTCTTCTGCTTCTTGTCAAAGTTCTGGCAGAACATACACAATGTCCAGTTCATCTTAGTAGTACTACTGCGTAAAAACGGACATGCTTCAGCCGAAACACTCTTTCTTTCAGGATCTTTTTCGTTTTTCGATTGTTCCTTGGCTAGCTTAGCATTTATTTTCCCCTTGTGTGTGTATGCAGAGTAACATAGCTTATGCCATTTAAGTTTGGGGAGACTTTCTGGAGGCTCTGCAAAGAGAGTCGAAAGCCTGTCCACGGCTGATCGAAATTCATAGTGTCTAAGTTTGCATCGGAGCTCGGTCGCCTCTCTGATGGCAGCAATACCCTGGTTTGTCTGGTTGAAAATCGTATCTTTGACCTGGCTAGTTCCCTGACAAATGATACAAAGTTCAAACGACACATCCTCACGCTGTCGCTTGAGGCTGGCAATAGGTTCCATGGTTGGCCTGAGGGGAGAAACAGAAACCAAACTAAGCACCAGGCACGCATGTTCTGACCATGAAAACTACAACGTTGTATGATATACTGCAACAGCCCTTAAATGATCGAATAAGCGCAGGCAGTGTTGGCCCGGGTTTTAATCTTATTCTCAAAGACACAAAGTAAAGCTTCTTCAAGACAAAACATCTAACCGATATCACTAATTCATTAGTGGTAGATGCATTAGGCACTCATCGTCAATGCCCATGCCCTGCCTGTCTTTTTACTACTGTTAGGTAAATGTACATGTATGTAGGCCTGCCTATGATGTGAGATGTCAAGCATACATTACACATTTGTATGTACATGTATCTCACCAAAGAAGAATGCATTCCTTTACTTTCATTTGATTTTATATTTCATTTTTTAACAATCTTAAAAAGACCCTTACCTGTACTCCTGAAATGTTTAATGCCTGATGCCTAGGGTACGAACTAGATGGCTTATGCTAGGCTATTAGATTCATTCTTCATCATTAAGGGTCTATTGAAGAACACCCTGCTCTGTCTGAATGGAAATGATTTGACAAACATGGCAAATGCATTGGGGTCAGAAAGATGAAGCCACTTTCACTGTTGAGTGAAAGGGATGGTTTCAAGTGCAAGTAACTGTTACGTCATTGCAAGACTTTCGCACTCATTGACCTTTGACCTATGTTGTTTACCGGTGACATTTAGATTCTGTCTTTATAAAATCTATCTCTAGACCATCAATAGGAGCATAAAAACTCTGCCCCATTGTACATTTAGAGGTTAAACTGCAAGCAAATTACGCAAAAACTAATTGTCGCCCCTTACAGAGATAAAGGCAAATGAGCATAGATGTGTCCTCACGTTTTCCTTTAAAAATAAGATTTTGAAAAGCTTTAGCAACCTTACGAGACAAAATATTGTAAAATAATTGAAATGTACAGATAGGGGATGTAAAATAAAGCATTTTTTCAAAAAAATTGAATTTTGCACTCATTGACCTTTGACCTTGATTAGTGACCTAATTACGCATTTTTGGGCTTGGCAAACAACAGATTCATATTCAGCATGAAAAACTACCCCAGAAAAAGTGGTTTGTTTGCTTTTACTCAAAAATGCCTCAATCATTCTATAAAGGCACATTTTCAGATTTTTTGACTAGGCTAGTCTAGTCAAATTTCTGGGAAACGTGAATTCATGAGGCATTTTTGAGTAAAAGCAAGCAAACCACTTTTTCTGGGGTAGTTTTTCGTGCTGAATACGAATCTGTTGTTTGCCAAGCCCAAAAATGCGTAATTAGGTCACTAATCAAGGTCAAAGGTCAATGAGTGCAAAATTCAAAATTTTTGAAAAAATGTTTTATTTTACATCACCTATCTGTACATTTCAATTATTTTACAGTATTTTGTCTGGTAAGGTTACTACAGCTTTTCACAATTATGAAAGTAAAGGGAATTGTGAAGGGAAAAAATCAGATTTTTGTGAATATATCCGTAATGAAGCAACTTTTCGTTTTTTGACATACTGTTTTAATTCACTTGAATTGTTGCCTTAAATACCATCAGTGAAGTGGTTTACCTGAGTCCTATATAATAGCAAGATTGTTTTCTACACTAAATGTCAATATTTGACTAATTAGCCACTTAATTAAGGCTAACGGTCACAAGGCGCAAAGTGCACTTCCATGGCACAAGGCGCAAAATGCACTTCATGGCAAACATGTTTGGAGTGCAGGCAGTTGATCATTATCACATGTATTCTTAATTAATCCTGAATCAATTGCAGTCTGTCAGACTGATTGGCTGGAAGGAGGAGCCATCCAGGGGAATGCCAATTAGCTTAACTGTGTAAGCTCTGACCCCCCCCCCCCCTACTTTGGCCTGTTTCGACATGGTGTTTCACTGGCATTGCACTTGCAGGCCTCAGTGCAGAACTGTTTCCCCCACTTCCGACAAGAGCAACTATCAGAACTGCAACCTTTCTTGCAACCACACTGAGTAAGTTCTCGGCATCCCTTTGGAATTGACGGTAAAGTTGTAAGAACCGGTGACAACTTGTCATCAACGAGTTTCCATCCACAATCAGTCGGCGGTGGCAGATCTGTCATTGGATTACTGGCCTCTCTCCAAATGAAACTTTGGTAGTTTGCACGCTCTCTGTGGAACTTTGCTGCATCACTAGATGGAGGTAGGGTCTCCGTTGCATGGCATTTGTTGAACAGTTTAATGCGGGCTTGATTACAGTTCTCAGATGGTTCCTTGTAGATATGGCAAATGAACTTTTCAGCATCTTCTGTGACCTTCTTTGATGGTGTCGGAAACTGCTGTTGTTGGATCTTTTCAACTGCTGTTGGTATATCCAACGTTGACGTATTGGATGGTTTGATGTCTCCAAGACCGCTTTCAGCAGATGGCCCCCTCTGCCAGGCAGCTAACTGAGTAGCGTGAAATGTATTTTTGCCATCTAGGGTAGAGTCATTGATGTCAATATTGTCGCCAGAAAAATGCACAAATCGTCCCGAAACCAGGTTGCTGGTAACAACTGCCCCAGTTTCTTGATCAAGCGCTTTCAGAGTGTTTTCAGCCATGGCAGTGTCATACCTAAGAACCCGGTTATAGCTGATTATGTGCCCAGCATTATGGAATAGCTCAACTAATTTCTTTGATCGAGTTGACTGGTGCAGCGTCATACCCATTCCAACGTGTTTAGGCGGTGCCTTCTTGTCTCCACATACACCATAGACCATGTCTTGTCCAATGCTAAGGACCCTTGTCTTCTTCACCCAACCAGTTTCAGACATCTCACTTTCGTCAAACTCAGCATCGACACTACTTTGGCCTCCAAGCAAGATATTCACAAACATGAGTACAGATGGTGGTACACTTGCCAACTCTGCTTTTTCGCTTACATCGCAACCTTCGAATGCAGGATGTGACATGATATCACTGCGGAGTTGCAGAGCAACGTGCACTAAAGACAGAAAATGATCATCCTGTTGTCTAAATATGGGAATATAGTCTGCACTGTTCTGACCGCACACCATTTCTGAAAGAGGTATGTGACTGAAATGTCGTGGAAGAAGCAAAGTTTGTTTCTCTGAAGGCGCCAAATTTCTTAGCACAAGAAATTCATAAATGTCCCCAATGCAATTCGACAAAGTTTCTTTAAAAGTCCCCAGTCTACTAAGATACGATGTAGGAATTGTGCCGTCGCACTCACTGGCTAACTCTTTGTACCTCTCGAACACTGCAGATAGTTCAAATACGTGCCCTTTCTCAGCAGAGTGACGCAGCTCTTGACACAACCATGATATCGCCATGTCTGCTGATTTGCTTTCAGTTTCCGCCCTTTTGACATCCCTAAATAATTTACTAAGACGGTTAACATGGTAACATGCCTCAGCTGAGATTAAATCATTCTCATTTGCAGTACGGACTAAGATGTTATGTACAAATTTAGCTTTTTCCGTAATTTCATTACTCATTTTGAAGGTTGTGACACGACTTGTCTTCTGCTTCTTGTCAAAGTTCTGGCAGAACATACACAATGTCCAGTTCATCTTAGTAGTACTACTGCGTAAAAACGGACATGCTTCAGCCGAAACACTCTTTCTTTCAGGATCTTTTTCGTTTTTCGATTGTTCCTTGGCTAGCTTAGCATTTATTTTCCCCTTGTGTGTGTATGCAGAGTAACATAGCTTATGCCATTTAAGTTTGGGGAGACTTTCTGGAGGCTCTGCAAAGAGAGTCGAAAGCCTGTCCACGGCTGATCGAAAATCATAGTGTCTAAGTTTGCATCGGAGCTCGGTCGCCTCTCTGATGGCAGCAATACCCTGGTTTGTCTGGTTGAAAATCGTATCTTTGACCTGGCTAGTTCACTGACAAATGATACAAAGTTCAAACGACACATCCTCACGCTGTCGCTTGAGGCTGGCAATAGGTTCCATGGTTGGCCTGAGGGGAGAAACAGAAACCAAACTAAGCACCAGGCATGCATGTTCTGACCATGAAAACTACAACGTTGTATGATATACTGCAACAGCCCTTAAATGATCGAATAAGCACAGGCAGTGTTGGCCCGGGTTTTAATCTTATTCTCAAAGACACAAAGTAAAGCTTCTTCAAGACAAAACATCTAACCGATATCACTAATTCATTAGTGGTAGATGCATTAGGCACTCATCGTCAATGCCCATGCCCTGCCTGTCTTTTTACTACTGTTAGGTAAATGTACATGTATGTAGGCCTGCCTATGATGTGAGATGTCAAGCATACATTACACATTTGTATGTACATGTATCTCACCAAAGAAGAATGCATTCCTTTACTTTCATTTGATTTTATATTTCATTTTTTAACAATCTTAAAAAGACCCTTACCTGTACTCCTGAAATGTTTAATGCCTGATGCCTAGGGTACGAACTAGATGGCTTATGCTAGGCTATTAGATTCATTCTTCATCATTAAGGGTCTATTGAAGAACACCCTGCTCTGTCTGAATGGAAATGATTTGACAAACATGGCAAATGCATTGGGGTCAGAAAGATGAAGCCACTTTCACTGTTGAGTGAAAGGGATGGTTTCAAGTGCAAGTAACTGTTACGTCATTGCAAGACTTTCGCACTCATTGACCTTTGACCTATGTTGTTTACCGGTGACATTTAGATTCTGTCTTTATAAAATCTATCTCTAGACCATCAATAGGAGCATAAAAACTCTGCCCCATTGTACATTTAGAGGTTAAACTGCAAGCAAATTACGCAAAAACTAATTGTCGCCCCTTACAGAGATAAAGGCAAATGAGCATAGATGTGTCCTCACGTTTTCCTTTAAAAATAAGATTTTGAAAAGCTTTAGCAACCTTACTAGACAAAATATTGTAAAATAATTGAAATGTACAGATAGGGGATGTAAAATAAAGCATTTTTTCAAAAAAATTGAATTTTGCACTCATTGACCTTTGACCTTGATTAGTGACCTAATTACGCATTTTTGGGCTTGGCAAACAACAGATTCATATTCAGCATGAAAAACTACCCCAGAAAAAGTGGTTTGTTTGCTTTTACTCAAAAATGCCTCAATCATTCTATAAAGGCACATTTTCAGATTTTTTGACTAGGCTAGTGTGGAAAAACCACTTTTTGCACTTGTGTTAGTGTTGAAAAACCACTTTTCGCACTTGTGTTAGTGTTGAAAAACCACTTTTCGCACTTGTGTTGGTGCAGGAAACCACTTTTGCACTTGCATTAGTGTGGAAAAAACACTTTTTGCACTTGTGATAGTGTTGAAAAAAGACTTCTTGCACTTGTGTTTGTGTTGAAAAACCACTTTTCGCACTTGTGTTGGTGCAGGAAACCACTTTTGCACTTGTATTAGTGTGGAAAAACCGCTTTTCGCACTTGTGTTAGTGTTGAAAAACCACTTTTCACACTTGTGTTAGTGTTGAAAAACCACTTTTCGCACTTGTGTTGGTGCAGGAAACCACTTTTGCACTTGTATTAGTGTGGAAAAACCACTTTTCGCACTTGTTTTAGTGTTGAAAAACCACTTTTCGCACTTGTGTTAGTGTTGAAAAACCACTTTTCGCACATGTGTTGGTGGAGGAAACCACTTTTGCACTTGTTTTAGTGTGGAAAAAACACTTTTTGCACTTGTGATAGTGTTGAAAACCCACTTTTCGCACTTGTGTTAGTGTTGAAAATCCACTTTTCGCACTTGTGTTAGTGTTGAAAAACCACTTTTCGCACTTGTGTTGGTGCAGGAAACCACTTTTGTACTTGTATTAGTGTGGCAAAAACACTTTTTGCACTTGTGATAGTGTTGAAAAACCACTTTTCGCACTTGTGTTGGTGCAGGAAACCACTTTTGCACTTGTATTAGTGTGGAAAAACCACTTTTTGCACTTGTGTTAGTGTTGAAAAACCACTTTTCACACTTGTGTTAGTGTTGAAAAACCACTTTTCGCACTTGTGTTGGTGCAGGAAACCACTTTTGCACTTGTATTAGTGTGGAAAAACCACTTTTCGCACTTGTGTTAGTGTTGAAAAACCACTTTTCACACTTGTGTTAGTGTTGAAAAACCACTTTTCGCACTTGTGTTGGTGCAGGAAACCACTTTTGCACTTGTATTAGTGTGGAAAAACCACTTTTTGCACTTGTGTTAGTGTTGAAAAACCATTTTTCGCACTTGTGTTAGTGTTGAAAAACCACTTTTCGCACTTGTGTTGGTGCAGGAAACCACTTTTGCACTTGTATTAGTGTGGAAAAACCACTTTTCGCACTTGTGTTAGTGTTGAAAAACCACTTTTCGCACTTGTGTTAGTGTTCAAAAACCACTTTTCGCACTTGTGTTGGTGCAGGAAACCACTTTTGCACTTGTATTAGTGTGGAAAAACCACTTTTCGCACTTGTGTTAGTGTTGAAAAACCACTTTTCGCACTTGTGTTAGTGTTGAAAAACCACTTTTCGCACTTGTGTTGGTGGAGGAAACCACTTTTGCACTGTATTAGTGTTGAAAAAACACTTTTTGCACTTGTGATAGTGTTGAAAAACCACTTTTCGCACTTGTGTTAGTGTTGAAAAACCACTTTTCGCACTTGTGTTGGTGCAGGAAACCACTTTTGCACTTGTATTAGTGTGGAAAAACCACTTTTCGCACTTGTGTTAGTGTTGAAAAACCACTTTTCGCACTTGTGTTAGTGTTGAAAAACCACGTTTCGCATTTGTGTTGGTGCAGGAAACCACTTTTGCACTTGTATTGGTGTGGAAAACCACTTTTCGCACTTGTGTTAGTGTTGAAAAACCACTTTTCACACTTGTGTTAGTGTTGAAAAACCACTTTTCGCACTTGTGTTGGTGCAGGAAACCACTTTTGCACTTGTATTAGTGTGGAAAAACCACTTTTCGCACTTGTGTTAGTGTTGAAAAACCACTTTTCGCACTTGTGTTAGTGTTGAAAAACCACTTTTCGCACTTGTGTTGGTGCAGGAAACCACTTTTGCACTTGTATTAGTGTGGAAAAACCACTTTTCGCACTTGTGTTAGTGTTGAAAAAACACTTTTCGCACTTGTGTTGGTGCAGGAAACCACTTTTGCACTGTATTAGTGTTGAAAAAACACTTTTTGCACTTGTGATAGTGTTGAAAAACCACTTTTCGCACTTGTGTTAGTGTTGAAAAACCACTTTTCGCACTTGTGTTGGTGCAGGAAACCACTTTTGCACTTGTATTAGTGTGGAAAAACCACTTTTCGCACTTGTGTTAGTGTTGAAAAACCACTTTTCGCACTTGTGTTAGTGTTGAAAAACCACGTTTCGCACTTGTGTTGGTGCAGGAAACCACTTTTGCACTTGTATTGGTGTGGAAAACCACTTTTCGCACTTGTGTTAGTGTTGAAAAACCACTTTTCACACTTGTGTTAGTGTTGAAAAACCACTTTTCGCACTTGTGTTGGTGCAGGAAACCACTTTTGCACTTGTATTAGTGTGGAAAAACCACTTTTCGCACTTGTGTTAGTGTTGAAAAACCACTTTTCGCACTTGTGTTAGTGTTGAAAAACCACTTTTCGCACTTGTGTTGGTGCAGGAAACCACTTTTGCACTTGTATTAGTGTGGAAAAACCACTTTTCGCACTTGTGCTAGTGTTGAGAAACCACTTGTGACACTTGTGTTAGTGTTGAAAAACCACTTTTCGCACTTGTGTTGGTGCAGGAAACCACTTTTGCACTTGTATTAGTGTGGGAAAAACACTTTTCGCACTTGTGTTAGTGTTGAGAAACCACTTTTGACACTTGTGTTAGTGTTGAAAAACCACTTTTCGCACTTGTGTTGGTACAGGAAACCACTTTTGCACATGTATTAGTGTGGAAAAACCACTTTTCGCACTTGTGTTAGTGTTGAAAAACCACTTTTCGCACTTGTGTTAGTGTTGAAAAACCACTTTTCGCACTTGTGTTGGTGCAGGAAACCACTTTTGCACTTGTATTAGTGTGGAAAAAACACTTTTTGCACATGTGATAGTGTTGAAAAACCACTTTTCGCACTTGTGTTAGTGTTGAAAAAACACTTTTCGCACTTGTGTTGGTGCAGGAAACCACTTTTGTACTTGTATTAGTGTGGAAAAAACACTTTTTGCACTTGTGATAGTGTTGAAAAACCACTTTTCGCACCTGTGTTAGTGTTGAAAAACCACTTTTCGCACTTGTGTTGGTGCAGGAAACCACTTTTGCACTTGTATTAGTGTGGAAAAACCACTTTTCGCACTTGTGTTAGTGTTGAAAAACCACTTTTCGCACTTGTGTTGGTGCAGGAAACCACTTTTGCACTTGTATTAGTGTGGAAAAACCACTTTTCGCACTTGTGTTAGTGTTGAAAAACCACCTTCCACACTTGTGTTAGTGTTGAAAAACCACTTTTTGCACTTGTGTTGGTGCAGGAAACCACTTTTGCACTTGTATTAGTGTGGAATAACCACTTTTCGCACTTGTGTTAGTGTTGAAAAACCACTTTTCGCACTTGTGTTAGTGTTGAAAAACCACTTTTTGCACTTGTGTTGGTGCAGGAAACCACTTTTGCACTTGTATTAGTGTGGAAAAACCACTTTTCGCACTTGTGTTAGTGTTGAAAAACCACTTTTCGCACTTGTGTTAGTGTTGAAAAACCACTTTTCGCACTTGTGTTGGTGCAGGAAACCACTTTTGCACATGTATTAGTGTGGAAAAAACACTTTTTGCACTTGTGATAGTGTTGAAAAACCACTTTTCGCACTTGTGTTAGTGTTGAAAAACCACTTTTCGCACTTGTGTTGGTGCAGGAAACCACTTTTGCACATGTATTAGTGTGGAAAAAACACTTTTCGCACTTGTGTTAGTGTTGAAAAACCACTTTTCGCACTTGTGTTAGTGTTGAAAAACCACTTTTCGCACTTGTGTTGGTGCAGGAAACCACTTTTGCACTTGTATTAGTGTAGTCTAGTCAAATTTCTGGGAAACGTGAATTCATGAGGCATTTTTGAGTAAAAGCAAGCAAACCACTTTTTCTGGGGTAGTTTTTCGTGCTGAATACGAATCTGTTGTTTGCCAAGCCCAAAAATGCGTAATTAGGTCACTAATCAAGGTCAAAGGTCAATGAGTGCAAAATTCAAAATTTTTGAAAAAATGTTTTATTTTACATCACCTATCTGTACATTTCAATTATTTTACAGTATTTTGTCTGGTAAGGTTACTACAGCTTTTCACAATTATGAAAGTAAAGGGAATTGTGAAGGGAAAAAATCAGATTTTTGTGAATATATCCGTAATGAAGCAACTTTTCGTTTTTTGACATACTGTTTTAATTCACTTGAATTGTTGCCTTAAATACCATCAGTGAAGTGGTTTACCTGAGTCCTATATAATAGCAAGATTTTTTTCTACACTAAATGTCAATATTTGACTAATTAGCCACTTAATTAAGGCTAACGGTCACAAGGCGCAAAGTGCACTTCCATGGCACAAGGCGCAAAATGCACTTCATGGCAAACATGTTTGGAGTGCAGGCAGTTGATCATTATCACATGTATTCTTAATTAATCCTGAATCAATTGCAGTCTGTCAGACTGATTGGCTGGAAGGAGGAGCCATCCAGGGGAATGCCAATTAGCTTAACTGTGTAAGCTCTGACCCCCCCCCCCCTACTTTGGCCTGTTTCGACATGGTGTTTCACTGGCATTGCACTTGCAGGCCTCAGTGCAGAACTGTTTCCCCCACTTCCGACAAGAGCAACTATCAGAACTGCAACCTTTCTTGCAACCACACTGAGTAAGTTCTCGGCATCCCTTTGGAATTGACGGTAAAGTTGTAAGAACCGGTGACAACTTGTCATCAACGAGTTTCCATCCACAATCAGTCGGCGGTGGCAGATCTGTCATTGGATTACTGGCCTCTCTCCAAATGAAACTTTGGTAGTTTGCACGCTCTCTGTGGAACTTTGCTGCATCACTAGATGGAGGTAGGGTCTCCGTTGCATGGCATTTGTTGAACAGTTTAATGCGGGCTTGATTACAGTTCTCAGATGGTTCCTTGTAGATATGGCAAATGAACTTTTCAGCATCTTCTGTGACCTTCTTTGATGGTGTCGGAAACTGCTGTTGTTGGATCTTTTCAACTGCTGTTGGTATATCCAACGTTGACGTATTGGATGGTTTGATGTCTCCAAGACCGCTTTCAGCAGATGGCCCCCTCTGCCAGGCAGCTAACTGAGTAGCGTGAAATGTATTTTTGCCATCTAGGGTAGAGTCATTGATGTCAATATTGTCGCCAGAAAAATGCACAAATCGTCCCGAAACCAGGTTGCTGGTAACAACTGCCCCAGTTTCTTGATCAAGCGCTTTCAGAGTGTTTTCAGCCATGGCAGTGTCATACCTAAGAACCCGGTTATAGCTGATTATGTGCCCAGCATTATGGAATAGCTCAACTAATTTCTTTGATCGAGTTGACTGGTGCAGCGTCATACCCATTCCAACGTGTTTAGGCGGTGCCTTCTTGTCTCCACATACACCATAGACCATGTCTTGTCCAATGCTAAGGACCCTTGTCTTCTTCACCCAACCAGTTTCAGACATCTCACTTTCGTCAAACTCAGCATCGACACTACTTTGGCCTCCAAGCAAGATATTCACAAACATGAGTACAGATGGTGGTACACTTGCCAACTCTGCTTTTTCGCTTACATCGCAACCTTCGAATGCAGGATGTGACATGATATCACTGCGGAGTTGCAGAGCAACGTGCACTAAAGACAGAAAATGATCATCCTGTTGTCTAAATATGGGAATATAGTCTGCACTGTTCTGACCGCACACCATTTCTGAAAGAGGTATGTGACTGAAATGTCGTGGAAGAAGCAAAGTTTGTTTCTCTGAAGGCGCCAAATTTCTTAGCACAAGAAATTCATAAATGTCCCCAATGCAATTCGACAAAGTTTCTTTAAAAGTCCCCAGTCTACTAAGATACGATGTAGGAATTGTGCCGTCGCACTCACTGGCTAACTCTTTGTACCTCTCGAACACTGCAGATAGTTCAAATACGTGCCCTTTCTCAGCAGAGTGACGCAGCTCTTGACACAACCATGATATCGCCATGTCTGCTGATTTGCTTTCAGTTTCCGCCCTTTTGACATCCCTAAATAATTTACTAAGACGGTTAACATGGTAACATGCCTCAGCTGAGATTAAATCATTCTCATTTGCAGTACGGACTAAGATGTTATGTACAAATTTAGCTTTTTCCGTAATTTCATTACTCATTTTGAAGGTTGTGACACGACTTGTCTTCTGCTTCTTGTCAAAGTTCTGGCAGAACATACACAATGTCCAGTTCATCTTAGTAGTACTACTGCGTAAAAACGGACATGCTTCAGCCGAAACACTCTTTCTTTCAGGATCTTTTTCGTTTTTCGATTGTTCCTTGGCTAGCTTAGCATTTATTTTCCCCTTGTGTGTGTATGCAGAGTAACATAGCTTATGCCATTTAAGTTTGGGGAGACTTTCTGGAGGCTCTGCAAAGAGAGTCGAAAGCCTGTCCACGGCTGATCGAAAATCATAGTGTCTAAGTTTGCATCGGAGCTCGGTCGCCTCTCTGATGGCAGCAATACCCTGGTTTGTCTGGTTGAAAATCGTATCTTTGACCTGGCTAGTTCACTGACAAATGATACAAAGTTCAAACGACACATCCTCACGCTGTCGCTTGAGGCTGGCAATAGGTTCCATGGTTGGCCTGAGGGGAGAAACAGAAACCAAACTAAGCACCAGGCACGCATGTTCTGACCATGAAAACTACAACGTTGTATGATATACTGCAACAGCCCTTAAATGATCGAATAAGCACAGGCAGTGTTGGCCCGGGTTTTAATCTTATTCTCAAAGACACAAAGTAAAGCTTCTTCAAGACAAAACATCTAACCGATATCACTAATTCATTAGTGGTAGATGCATTAGGCACTCATCGTCAATGCCCATGCCCTGCCTGTCTTTTTACTACTGTTAGGTAAATGTACATGTATGTAGGCCTGCCTATGATGTGAGATGTCAAGCATACATTACACATTTGTATGTACATGTATCTCACCAAAGAAGAATGCATTCCTTTACTTTCATTTGATTTTATATTTCATTTTTTAACAATCTTAAAAAGACCCTTACCTGTACTCCTGAAATGTTTAATGCCTGATGCCTAGGGTACGAACTAGATGGCTTATGCTAGGCTATTAGATTCATTCTTCATCATTAAGGGTCTATTGAAGAACACCCTGCTCTGTCTGAATGGAAATGATTTGACAAACATGGCAAATGCATTGGGGTCAGAAAGATGAAGCCACTTTCACTGTTGAGTGAAAGGGATGGTTTCAAGTGCAAGTAACTGTTACGTCATTGCAAGACTTTCGCACTCATTGACCTTTGACCTATGTTGTTTACCGGTGACATTTAGATTCTGTCTTTATAAAATCTATCTCTAGACCATCAATAGGAGCATAAAAACTCTGCCCCATTGTACATTTAGAGGTTAAACTGCAAGCAAATTACGCAAAAACTAATTGTCGCCCCTTACAGAGATAAAGGCAAATGAGCATAGATGTGTCCTCACGTTTTCCTTTAAAAATAAGATTTTGAAAAGCTTTAGCAACCTTACTAGACAAAATATTGTAAAATAATTGAAATGTACAGATAGGGGATGTAAAATAAAGCATTTTTTCAAAAAAATTGAATTTTGCACTCATTGACCTTTGACCTTGATTAGTGACCTAATTACGCATTTTTGGGCTTGGCAAACAACAGATTCATATTCAGCATGAAAAACTACCCCAGAAAAAGTGGTTTGTTTGCTTTTACTCAAAAATGCCTCAATCATTCTATAAAGGCACATTTTCAGATTTTTTGACTAGGCTAGTGTGGAAAAACCACTTTTTGCACTTGTGTTAGTGTTGAAAAACCACTTTTCGCACTTGTGTTGGTGCAGGAAACCACTTTTGCACTTGCATTAGTGTGGAAAAAACACTTTTTGCACTTGTGATAGTGTTGAAAAAAGACTTCTTGCACTTGTGTTTGTGTTGAAAAACCACTTTTCGCACTTGTGTTGGTGCAGGAAACCACTTTTGCACTTGTATTAGTGTGGAAAAACCGCTTTTCGCACTTGTGTTAGTGTTGAAAAACCACTTTTCACACTTGTGTTAGTGTTGAAAAACCACTTTTCGCACTTGTGTTGGTGCAGGAAACCACTTTTGCACTTGTATTAGTGTGGAAAAACCACTTTTCGCACTTGTTTTAGTGTTGAAAAACCACTTTTCGCACTTGTGTTAGTGTTGAAAAACCACTTTTCGCACATGTGTTGGTGGAGGAAACCACTTTTGCACTTGTTTTAGTGTGGAAAAAACACTTTTTGCACTTGTGATAGTGTTGAAAACCCACTTTTCGCACTTGTGTTAGTGTTGAAAATCCACTTTTCGCACTTGTGTTAGTGTTGAAAAACCACTTTTCGCACTTGTGTTGGTGCAGGAAACCACTTTTGTACTTGTATTAGTGTGGCAAAAACACTTTTTGCACTTGTGATAGTGTTGAAAAACCACTTTTCGCACTTGTGTTGGTGCAGGAAACCACTTTTGCACTTGTATTAGTGTGGAAAAACCACTTTTTGCACTTGTGTTAGTGTTGAAAAACCACTTTTCACACTTGTGTTAGTGTTGAAAAACCACTTTTCGCACTTGTGTTGGTGCAGGAAACCACTTTTGCACTTGTATTAGTGTGGAAAAACCACTTTTCGCACTTGTGTTAGTGTTGAAAAACCACTTTTCACACTTGTGTTAGTGTTGAAAAACCACTTTTCGCACTTGTGTTGGTGCAGGAAACCACTTTTGCACTTGTATTAGTGTGGAAAAACCACTTTTTGCACTTGTGTTAGTGTTGAAAAACCATTTTTCGCACTTGTGTTAGTGTTGAAAAACCACTTTTCGCACTTGTGTTGGTGCAGGAAACCACTTTTGCACTTGTATTAGTGTGGAAAAACCACTTTTCGCACTTGTGTTAGTGTTGAAAAACCACTTTTCGCACTTGTGTTAGTGTTCAAAAACCACTTTTCGCACTTGTGTTGGTGCAGGAAACCACTTTTGCACTTGTATTAGTGTGGAAAAACCACTTTTCGCACTTGTGTTAGTGTTGAAAAACCACTTTTCGCACTTGTGTTAGTGTTGAAAAACCACTTTTCGCACTTGTGTTGGTGGAGGAAACCACTTTTGCACTGTACAGTGGTACCTCGGCTTACGAGTTTAATCCGTTCCGTGACGGAGCTCGTAAGCCAAATCGCTCGTAAGTCAAAGCAAATTTTCCCATTCAAATGCATTGAAATGCTATTAATCCGTTCCAGCCTCAAAAAAAAAACACCAATTTTTTTTGTTAGGTGCTTTTAAATAACAAAAATGTACTTTATAAATAACAAATAATGTATAAACAAGCACGACCTCGTATATACTGTACATAATACAAGAGAATGTAAAGAAATAAACTGGTTTTATTAAGCAGAGGAGAAGAGCATGCCAGGTGAGGTGTGCGTGTTGTCGACTTGGCGAGGCAGTACGATCGTACTCCTTCTACGATATGTACGATTTTGAAGCAGAAGGAGTCCATAAAGGCTATAACGCCAGCCAAGGGCGTTACGATTATTTCAAAGCTCCGGACCTCTATCCATGAAGATATGGAGAAGTTGTTGTTTGTGTGGTTGAAGGAGAAGCAGCTCGCAGGAGATACCGTGACCGAGAGCATCATGTGTTTGAAAAGATTGAAACTCGGATATCGAGCACGGACCACGAGGTGTTTTTTCTTTTTTCTTAATCTCGGTTTCAGTGAACTTTTGCTCTGTGCTCACGTGTACTGTACCTGTACCTGTTATGGTACGTCAGAGGATGGCACCTGTTGTCATCATATTAAGTGCAAGATGTTCTGCATCGTAAGTTGGTACACCGTGGTCTTTCGGCGGTGTTTAAGCCGGCCGTCTTGGCTTCTGTCACCATTGGCATTGAGTCTTTCGATGTAGGTAGGTCGTTGTGTGCCGGTGCCTTGGCCGAATTCCTTCATTGCTGCATTGTTAGCTCACCTGGTTTTTTATACCACATCTTTGGTTATCGGACCAGCGAATGACGTCATCTCCAAAGTATGGCTTATTCTCACTTGTCTTGGACGATCTTCTACTTCTAGCCTTCCACCGTGCATTTGGTGTCCACTGTACTTACTGTACAGTGCCTGGTAAAATTGATGTAATGGGTTTTTGACCATGAACCGTCATGAACCGGCATGAACCGTCAACGCCATGAACCGCTAACACTCAAAAGCCCATTTATCGCGCCTTATAAAGCAAAACGCAAACCGAAAGCCATGCCTCTCAAGCGAGGCGTGCTTCCGTGGTCACGTGATCCACAGGTGTAGCTCATTATACCCGCACGCGCGACACGCTTTGGCGGTCACGTGACCAGCCACTCTGGAGGCGGGGATCCCCGCCGATGACGTCACCGGCTGGAGCAAGGAGATTCCTCGCTCATGTATTTCGACGATTGCGTGTTTTATATCCAAGCAGAGATGCTTTCACGGCAAGATAACCACGTGACCGGAACCGGAAGCCACAACCGGAAAATTCAAAAAAATAAATTTTTTGAGCTCGTACATCGGATCTCGGCTCGTATCCCAAAGCAACAAACCGCCCGAGCGACGGCTCGTATCCCGAAAAACTCGTACGTTGGGGCACTCGTAAGCCGAGGTACCACTGTATTAGTGTTGAAAAAACACTTTTTGCACTTGTGATAGTGTTGAAAAACCACTTTTCGCACTTGTGTTAGTGTTGAAAAACCACTTTTCGCACTTGTGTTGGTGCAGGAAACCACTTTTGCACTTGTATTAGTGTGGAAAAACCACTTTTCGCACTTGTGTTAGTGTTGAAAAACCACTTTTCGCACTTGTGTTAGTGTTGAAAAACCACGTTTCGCATTTGTGTTGGTGCAGGAAACCACTTTTGCACTTGTATTGGTGTGGAAAACCACTTTTCGCACTTGTGTTAGTGTTGAAAAACCACTTTTCACACTTGTGTTAGTGTTGAAAAACCACTTTTCGCACTTGTGTTGGTGCAGGAAACCACTTTTGCACTTGTATTAGTGTGGAAAAACCACTTTTCGCACTTGTGTTAGTGTTGAAAAACCACTTTTCGCACTTGTGTTAGTGTTGAAAAACCACTTTTCGCACTTGTGTTGGTGCAGGAAACCACTTTTGCACTTGTATTAGTGTGGAAAAACCACTTTTCGCACTTGTGTTAGTGTTGAAAAAACACTTTTCGCACTTGTGTTGGTGCAGGAAACCACTTTTGCACTGTATTAGTGTTGAAAAAACACTTTTTGCACTTGTGATAGTGTTGAAAAACCACTTTTCGCACTTGTGTTAGTGTTGAAAAACCACTTTTCGCACTTGTGTTGGTGCAGGAAACCACTTTTGCACTTGTATTAGTGTGGAAAAACCACTTTTCGCACTTGTGTTAGTGTTGAAAAACCACTTTTCGCACTTGTGTTAGTGTTGAAAAACCACGTTTCGCACTTGTGTTGGTGCAGGAAACCACTTTTGCACTTGTATTGGTGTGGAAAACCACTTTTCGCACTTGTGTTAGTGTTGAAAAACCACTTTTCACACTTGTGTTAGTGTTGAAAAACCACTTTTCGCACTTGTGTTGGTGCAGGAAACCACTTTTGCACTTGTATTAGTGTGGAAAAACCACTTTTCGCACTTGTGTTAGTGTTGAAAAACCACTTTTCGCACTTGTGTTAGTGTTGAAAAACCACTTTTCGCACTTGTGTTGGTGCAGGAAACCACTTTTGCACTTGTATTAGGGTGGAAAAACCACTTTTCGCACTTGTGCTAGTGTTGAAAAACCACTTTTCGCACTTGTGTTAATGTTGAAAAACCACTTTTTGCACTTGTGTTAGTGTTGAAAAACCACTTTTCGCACTTGTGTTGGTGCAGGAAACCACTTTTGCACTTGTATTAGTGTGGAAAAACCACTTTTCGCACTTGTGTTAGTGTTGAAAAACCACTTTTTGCACTTGTGTTAGTGTTGAAAAACCACTTTTCGCACTTGTGTTGGTGCAGGAAACCACTTTTGCACTTGTATTCGTGTGGAAAAACGACTTTTCGCACTTGTGTTAGTGTTGAAAAACCACTTTTCGCACTTGTGTTAGTGTTGAAAAACCACTTTTCGCACTTGTGTTCGTGGAGGAAACCACTTTTGCACTTGCATTAGTGTGGAAAAAACACTTTTTGCACTTGTGATAGTGTTGAAAACCCACTTTTCGCACTTGTGTTAGTGTTGAAAATCCACTTTTCGCACTTGTGTTATTGTTGAAAAACCACTTTTCGCACTTGTGTTGGTGCAGGAAACCACTTTTGTACTTGTATGAGTGTGGAAAAAACACTTTTTGCACTTGTGATAGTGTTGAAAAACCACTTTTCGCACTTGTGTTGGTGCAGGAAACCACTTTTGCACTTGTATTAGTGTGGAAAAACCACTTTTCGCACTTGTGTTCGTGGAGGAAACCACTTTTGCACTTGCATTAGTGTGGAAAAAACACTTTTTGCACTTGTGATAGTGTTGAAAACCCACTTTTCGCACTTGTGTTAGTGTTGAAAATCCACTTTTCGCACTTGTGTTAGTGTTGAAAAACCACTTTTCGCACTTGTGTTGGTGCAGGAAACCACTTTTGTACTTGTATTAGTGTGGAAAAAACACTTTTTGCACTTGTGATAGTGTTGAAAAACCACTTTTCGCACTTGTGTTAGTGTTGAAAAACCACATTTCGCACTTGTGTTGGTGCAGGAAACCACTTTTGCACTTGTATTAGTGTGGAAAAAACACTTTTTGCACTTGTGATAGTGTTGAAAAACCACTTTTCGCACTTGTGTTGGTGCAGGAAACCACTTTTGCACTTGTATTAGTGTGGAAAAACCACTTTTCGCACTTGTGTTAGTGTTGAAAAACCACTTTTCGCACTTGTGTTAGTGTTGAAAAACCACTTTTCGCACTTGTGTTGGTGCAGGAAACCACTTTTGCACTTGTATTAGTGTGGGAAAAACACTTTTCGCACTTGTGTTAGTGTTGAGAAACCACTTTTCACACTTGTGTTAGTGTTGAAAAACCACTTTTCGCACTTGTGTTGGTACAGGAAACCACTTTTGCACATGTATTAGTGTGGAAAAACCACTTTTCGCACTTGTGTTAGTGTTGAAAAACCACTTTTCGCACTTGTGTTAGTGTTGAAAGACCACTTTTCGCACTTGTGTTGGTGCAGGAAACCACTTTTGCACTTGTATTAGTGTGGAAAAAACACTTTTTGCACATGTGATAGTGTTGAAAAACCACTTTTCGCACTTGTGTTAGTGTTGAAAAAACACTTTTCGCACTTGTGTTGGTGCAGGAAACCACTTTTGTACTTGTATGAGTGTGGAAAAAACACTTTTTGCACTTGTGATAGTGTTGAAAAACCACTTTTCGCACTTGTGTTGGTGCAGGAAACCACTTTTGCACTTGTATTAGTGTGGAAAAACCACTTTTCGCACTTGTGTTGGTGGAGGAAACCACTTTTGCACTTGTATTAGTGTGGAAAAAACACTTTTTGCACTTGTGATAGTGTTGAAAACCCACTTTTCGCACTTGTGTTAGTGTTGAAAATCCACTTTTCGCACTTGTGTTAGTGTTGAAAAACCACTTTTCGCACTTGTGTTGGTGCAGGAAACCACTTTTGTACTTGTATTAGTGTGGAAAATACACTTTTTGCACTTGTGATGGTGGTGAAAAACCACTTTTCGCACTTGTGTTAGTGTTGAAAAACCACATTTCGCACTTGTGTTGGTGCAGGAAACCACTTTTGCACTTGTATTAGTGTGGAAAAAACACTTTTTGCACTTGTGATAGTGTTGAAAAAACACTTTTTGCACTTGTGTTAGTGTTGAAAAACCACTTTTCGCACTTGTGTTGGTGCAGGAAACCACTTTTGCACTTGTATTAGTGTGGAAAAACCACTTTTCGCACTTGTGTTAGTGTTGAAAAACCACTTTTCGCACTTGTGTTAGTGTTGAAAAACCACTTTTCGCACTTGTGTTGGTGTTGAAAAACCACTTTTCGCACTTGTGTTGGTGCAGGAAACCACTTTTGCACTTGTATTAGTGTGGAAAAACCACTTTTCGCACTTGTGTTAGTGTTGAAAAACCACTTTTCGCACTTGTGTTAGTGTTCAAAAACCACTTTTCGCACTTGTGTTGGTGCAGGAAACCACTTTTGCACTTGTATTAGTGTGGAAAAACCACTTTTCGCACTTGTGTTAGTGTTGAAAAACCACTTTTCGCACTTGTGTTAGTGTTGAAAAACCACTTTTCGCACTTGTGTTGGTGGAGGAAACCACTTTTGCACTGTACAGTGGTACCTCGGCTTACGAGTTTAATCCGTTCCGTGACGGAGCTCGTAAGCCAAATCGCTCGTAAGTCAAAGCAAATTTTCCCATTCAAATGCATTGAAATGCTATTAATCCGTTCCAGCCTCAAAAAAAAAACACCAATTTTTTTTGTTAGGTGCTTTTAAATAACAAAAATGTACTTTATAAATAACAAATAATGTATAAACAAGCACGACCTCGTATATACTGTACATAATACAAGAGAATGTAAAGAAATAAACTGGTTTTATTAAGCAGAGGAGAAGAGCATGCCAGGTGAGGTGTGCGTGTTGTCGACTTGGCGAGGCAGTACGATCGTACTCCTTCTACGATATGTACGATTTTGAAGCAGAAGGAGTCCATAAAGGCTATAACGCCAGCCAAGGGCGTTACGATTATTTCAAAGCTCCGGACCTCTATCCATGAAGATATGGAGAAGTTGTTGTTTGTGTGGTTGAAGGAGAAGCAGCTCGCAGGAGATACCGTGACCGAGAGCATCATGTGTTTGAAAAGATTGAAACTCGGATATCGAGCACGGACCACGAGGTGTTTTTTCTTTTTTCTTAATCTCGGTTTCAGTGAACTTTTGCTCTGTGCTCACGTGTACTGTACCTGTACCTGTTATGGTACGTCAGAGGATGGCACCTGTTGTCATCATATTAAGTGCAAGATGTTCTGCATCGTAAGTTGGTACACCGTGGTCTTTCGGCGGTGTTTAAGCCGGCCGTCTTGGCTTCTGTCACCATTGGCATTGAGTCTTTCGATGTAGGTAGGTCGTTGTGTGCCGGTGCCTTGGCCGAATTCCTTCATTGCTGCATTGTTAGCTCACCTGGTTTTTTATACCACATCTTTGGTTATCGGACCAGCGAATGACGTCATCTCCAAAGTATGGCTTATTCTCACTTGTCTTGGACGATCTTCTACTTCTAGCCTTCCACCGTGCATTTGGTGTCCACTGTACTTACTGTACAGTGCCTGGTAAAATTGATGTAATGGGTTTTTGACCATGAACCGTCATGAACCGGCATGAACCGTCAACGCCATGAACCGCTAACACTCAAAAGCCCATTTATCGCGCCTTATAAAGCAAAACGCAAACCGAAAGCCATGCCTCTCAAGCGAGGCGTGCTTCCGTGGTCACGTGATCCACAGGTGTAGCTCATTATACCCGCACGCGCGACACGCTTTGGCGGTCACGTGACCAGCCACTCTGGAGGCGGGGATCCCCGCCGATGACGTCACCGGCTGGAGCAAGGAGATTCCTCGCTCATGTATTTCGACGATTGCGTGTTTTATATCCAAGCAGAGATGCTTTCACGGCAAGATAACCACGTGACCGGAACCGGAAGCCACAACCGGAAAATTCAAAAAAATAAATTTTTTGAGCTCGTACATCGGATCTCGGCTCGTATCCCAAAGCAACAAACCGCCCGAGCGACGGCTCGTATCCCGAAAAACTCGTACGTTGGGGCACTCGTAAGCCGAGGTACCACTGTATTAGTGTTGAAAAAACACTTTTTGCACTTGTGATAGTGTTGAAAAACCACTTTTCGCACTTGTGTTAGTGTTGAAAAACCACTTTTCGCACTTGTGTTGGTGCAGGAAACCACTTTTGCACTTGTATTAGTGTGGAAAAACCACTTTTCGCACTTGTGTTAGTGTTGAAAAACCACTTTTCGCACTTGTGTTAGTGTTGAAAAACCACGTTTCGCATTTGTGTTGGTGCAGGAAACCACTTTTGCACTTGTATTGGTGTGGAAAACCACTTTTCGCACTTGTGTTAGTGTTGAAAAACCACTTTTCACACTTGTGTTAGTGTTGAAAAACCACTTTTCGCACTTGTGTTGGTGCAGGAAACCACTTTTGCACTTGTATTAGTGTGGAAAAACCACTTTTCGCACTTGTGTTAGTGTTGAAAAACCACTTTTCGCACTTGTGTTAGTGTTGAAAAACCACTTTTCGCACTTGTGTTGGTGCAGGAAACCACTTTTGCACTTGTATTAGTGTGGAAAAACCACTTTTCGCACTTGTGTTAGTGTTGAAAAAACACTTTTCGCACTTGTGTTGGTGCAGGAAACCACTTTTGCACTGTATTAGTGTTGAAAAAACACTTTTTGCACTTGTGATAGTGTTGAAAAACCACTTTTCGCACTTGTGTTAGTGTTGAAAAACCACTTTTCGCACTTGTGTTGGTGCAGGAAACCACTTTTGCACTTGTATTAGTGTGGAAAAACCACTTTTCGCACTTGTGTTAGTGTTGAAAAACCACTTTTCGCACTTGTGTTAGTGTTGAAAAACCACGTTTCGCACTTGTGTTGGTGCAGGAAACCACTTTTGCACTTGTATTGGTGTGGAAAACCACTTTTCGCACTTGTGTTAGTGTTGAAAAACCACTTTTCACACTTGTGTTAGTGTTGAAAAACCACTTTTCGCACTTGTGTTGGTGCAGGAAACCACTTTTGCACTTGTATTAGTGTGGAAAAACCACTTTTCGCACTTGTGTTAGTGTTGAAAAACCACTTTTCGCACTTGTGTTAGTGTTGAAAAACCACTTTTCGCACTTGTGTTGGTGCAGGAAACCACTTTTGCACTTGTATTAGGGTGGAAAAACCACTTTTCGCACTTGTGCTAGTGTTGAAAAACCACTTTTCGCACTTGTGTTAATGTTGAAAAACCACTTTTTGCACTTGTGTTAGTGTTGAAAAACCACTTTTCGCACTTGTGTTGGTGCAGGAAACCACTTTTGCACTTGTATTAGTGTGGAAAAACCACTTTTCGCACTTGTGTTAGTGTTGAAAAACCACTTTTTGCACTTGTGTTAGTGTTGAAAAACCACTTTTCGCACTTGTGTTGGTGCAGGAAACCACTTTTGCACTTGTATTCGTGTGGAAAAACGACTTTTCGCACTTGTGTTAGTGTTGAAAAACCACTTTTCGCACTTGTGTTAGTGTTGAAAAACCACTTTTCGCACTTGTGTTCGTGGAGGAAACCACTTTTGCACTTGCATTAGTGTGGAAAAAACACTTTTTGCACTTGTGATAGTGTTGAAAACCCACTTTTCGCACTTGTGTTAGTGTTGAAAATCCACTTTTCGCACTTGTGTTATTGTTGAAAAACCACTTTTCGCACTTGTGTTGGTGCAGGAAACCACTTTTGTACTTGTATGAGTGTGGAAAAAACACTTTTTGCACTTGTGATAGTGTTGAAAAACCACTTTTCGCACTTGTGTTGGTGCAGGAAACCACTTTTGCACTTGTATTAGTGTGGAAAAACCACTTTTCGCACTTGTGTTCGTGGAGGAAACCACTTTTGCACTTGCATTAGTGTGGAAAAAACACTTTTTGCACTTGTGATAGTGTTGAAAACCCACTTTTCGCACTTGTGTTAGTGTTGAAAATCCACTTTTCGCACTTGTGTTAGTGTTGAAAAACCACTTTTCGCACTTGTGTTGGTGCAGGAAACCACTTTTGTACTTGTATTAGTGTGGAAAAAACACTTTTTGCACTTGTGATAGTGTTGAAAAACCACTTTTCGCACTTGTGTTAGTGTTGAAAAACCACATTTCGCACTTGTGTTGGTGCAGGAAACCACTTTTGCACTTGTATTAGTGTGGAAAAAACACTTTTTGCACTTGTGATAGTGTTGAAAAACCACTTTTCGCACTTGTGTTGGTGCAGGAAACCACTTTTGCACTTGTATTAGTGTGGAAAAACCACTTTTCGCACTTGTGTTAGTGTTGAAAAACCACTTTTCGCACTTGTGTTAGTGTTGAAAAACCACTTTTCGCACTTGTGTTGGTGCAGGAAACCACTTTTGCACTTGTATTAGTGTGGGAAAAACACTTTTCGCACTTGTGTTAGTGTTGAGAAACCACTTTTCACACTTGTGTTAGTGTTGAAAAACCACTTTTCGCACTTGTGTTGGTACAGGAAACCACTTTTGCACATGTATTAGTGTGGAAAAACCACTTTTCGCACTTGTGTTAGTGTTGAAAAACCACTTTTCGCACTTGTGTTAGTGTTGAAAGACCACTTTTCGCACTTGTGTTGGTGCAGGAAACCACTTTTGCACTTGTATTAGTGTGGAAAAAACACTTTTTGCACATGTGATAGTGTTGAAAAACCACTTTTCGCACTTGTGTTAGTGTTGAAAAAACACTTTTCGCACTTGTGTTGGTGCAGGAAACCACTTTTGTACTTGTATGAGTGTGGAAAAAACACTTTTTGCACTTGTGATAGTGTTGAAAAACCACTTTTCGCACTTGTGTTGGTGCAGGAAACCACTTTTGCACTTGTATTAGTGTGGAAAAACCACTTTTCGCACTTGTGTTGGTGGAGGAAACCACTTTTGCACTTGTATTAGTGTGGAAAAAACACTTTTTGCACTTGTGATAGTGTTGAAAACCCACTTTTCGCACTTGTGTTAGTGTTGAAAATCCACTTTTCGCACTTGTGTTAGTGTTGAAAAACCACTTTTCGCACTTGTGTTGGTGCAGGAAACCACTTTTGTACTTGTATTAGTGTGGAAAATACACTTTTTGCACTTGTGATGGTGGTGAAAAACCACTTTTCGCACTTGTGTTAGTGTTGAAAAACCACATTTCGCACTTGTGTTGGTGCAGGAAACCACTTTTGCACTTGTATTAGTGTGGAAAAAACACTTTTTGCACTTGTGATAGTGTTGAAAAAACACTTTTTGCACTTGTGTTAGTGTTGAAAAACCACTTTTCGCACTTGTGTTGGTGCAGGAAACCACTTTTGCACTTGTATTAGTGTGGAAAAACCACTTTTCGCACTTGTGTTAGTGTTGAAAAACCACTTTTCGCACTTGTGTTAGTGTTGAAAAACCACTTTTCGCACTTGTGTTGGTGCAGGAAACCACTTTTGCACTTGTATTAGTGTGGGAAAAACACTTTTCGTACTTGTGTTAGTGTTGAGAAACCACTTTTCACACTTGTGTTAGTGTTGAAAAACCACTTTTCGCACTTGTGTTGGTACAGGAAACCACTTTTGCACATGTATTAGTGTGGAAAAACCACTTTTCGCACTTGTGTTAGTGTTGAAAAACCACTTTTCGCACTTGTGTTAGTGTTGAAAAACCACTTTTCGCACTTGTGTTGGTGCAGGAAACCACTTTTGCACTTGTATTAGTGTGGAAAAAACACTTTTTGCACATGTGATAGTGTTGAAAAACCACTTTTCGCACTTGTGTTAGTGTTGAAAAAACACTTTTCGCACTTGTGTTGGTGCAGGAAACCACTTTTGTACTTGTATTAGTGTGGAAAAAACACTTTTTGCACTTGTGATAGTGTTGAAAAACCACTTTTCGCACCTGTGTTAGTGTTGAAAAACCACTTTTCGCACTTGTGTTGGTGCAGGAAACCACTTTTGCACTTGCATTAGTGTGGAAAAACCACTTTTCGCACTTGTGTTAGTGTTGAAAAACCACTTTTCGCACTTGTGTTGGTGCAGGAAACCACTTTTGCACTTGTATTAGTGTGGAAAAACCACTTTTCGCACTTGTGTTAGTGTTGAAAAACCACCTTCCACACTTGTGTTAGTGTTGAAAAACCACTTTTTGCACTTGTGTTGGTGCAGGAAACCACTTTTGCACTTGTATTAGTGTGGAATAACCACTTTTCGCACTTGTGTTAGTGTTTAAAAATCACTTTTTGCACTTGTGTTGGTGCAGGAAACCACTTTTGCACTTGTATTAGTGTGGAAAAACCACTTTTCGCACTTGTGTTAGTGTTGAAAAACCACTTTTCGCACTTGTGTTAGTGTTGAAAAACCACTTTTCGCACTTGTGTTGGTGCAGGAAACCACTTTTGCACATGTATTAGTGTGGAAAAAACACTTTTTGCACTTGTGATAGTGTTGAAAAACCACTTTTCGCACTTGTGTTAGTGTTGAAAAACCACTTTTCGCACTTGTGTTAGTGTTGAAAAACCACTTTTTGCACTTGTGTTGGTGCAGGAAACCACTTTTGCACTTGTATTAGTGTGGAAAAACCACTTTTCGCACTTGTGTTAGTGTTGAAAAACCACTTTTCGCACTTGTGTTAGTGTTGAAAAACCACTTTTCGCACTTGTGTTGGTGCAGGAAACCACTTTTGCACATGTATTAGTGTGGAAAAAACAATTTTTGCACTTGTGATAGTGTTGAAAAACCACTTTTCGCACTTGTGTTAGTGTTGAAAAACCACTTTTCGCACTTGTGTTGGTGCAGGAAACCACTTTTGCACATGTATTAGTGTGGAAAAAACACTTTTCGCACTTGTGTTAGTGTTGAAAAACCACTTTTCGCACTTGTGTTAGTGTTGAAAAACCACTTTTCGCACTTGTGTTGGTGCAGGAAACCACTTTTGCACTTGTATTAGTGTGGAAAAACCACTTTTTGCACTTGTGTTAGTGTTGAAAAACCACTTTTCGCACTTGTGTTAGTGTTGAAAAACCACTTTTCGCACTTGTGTTGGTGCAGGAAACCACTTTTGCACTTGTATTAGTGTGGAAAAAACACTTTTTGCACTTGTGATAGTGTTGAAAAAAGACTTCTTGCACTTGTGTTTGTGTTGAAAAACCACTTTTCGCACTTGTGTTGGTGCAGGAAACCACTTTTGCACTTGTATTAGTGTGGAAAAACCGCTTTTCGCACTTGTGTTAGTGTTGAAAAACCACTTTTCACACTTGTGTTAGTGTTGAAAAACCACTTTTCGCACTTGTGTTGGTGCAGGAAACCACTTATGCACTTGTATTAGTGTGGAAAAACCACTTTTCGCACTTGTTTTAGTGTTGAAAAACCACTTTTCGCACTTGTGTTAGTGTTGAAAAACCACTTTTCGCACTTGTGTTGGTGGAGGAAACCACTTTTGCACTTGTTTTAGTGTGGAAAAAACACTTTTTGCACTTGTGATAGTGTTGAAAACCCACTTTTCGCACTTGTGTTAGTGTTGAAAATCCACTTTTCGCACTTGTGTTAGTGTTGAAAAACCACTTTTCGCACTTGTGTTGGTGCAGGAAACCACTTTTGCACTTGTATTAGTGCAGGAAACCACTTTTGCACTTGTATTAGTGTGGAAAAACCACTTTTCGCACTTGTGTTAGTGTTGAAAAACCACTTTTCACACTTGTGTTAGTGTTGAAAAACCACTTTTCGCACTTGTGTTGGTGCAGGAAACCACTTTTGCACTTGTATTAGTGTGGAAAAACCACTTTTTGCACTTGTGTTAGTGTTGAAAAACCATTTTTCGCACTTGTGTTAGTGTTGAAAAACCACTTTTCGCACTTGTGTTGGTGCAGGAAACCACTTTTGCACTTGTATTAGTGTGGAAAAACCACTTTTCGCACTTGTGTTAGTGTTGAAAAACCACTTTTCGCACTTGTGTTAGTGTTCAAAAACCACTTTTCGCACTTGTGTTGGTGCAGGAAACCACTTTTGCACTTGTATTAGTGTGGAAAAACCACTTTTGCACTTGTATTAGTGTGGAAAAAACACTTTTTGCACTTGTGATAGTGTTGAAAAACCACTTTTCGCACTTGTGTTGGTGCAGGAAACCACTTTTGCACTGTATTAGTGTTGAAAAAACACTTTTTGCACTTGTGATAGTGTTGAAAAACCACTTTTCGCACTTGTGTTAGTGTTGAAAAACCACTTTTCGCACTTGTGTTGGTGCAGGAAACCACTTTTGCACTTGTATTAGTGTGGAAAAACCACTTTTCGCACTTGTGTTAGTGTTGAAAAACCACTTTTCGCACTTGTGTTAGTGTTGAAAAACCACTTTTCGCACTTGTGTTGGTGCAGGAAACCACTTTTGCACTTGTATTAGTGTGGAAAAACCACTTTTCGCACTTGTGTTAATGTTGAAAAACCACTTTTCGCACTTGTGTTAGTGTTGAAAAACCACTTTTCGCACTTGTGTTGGTGCAAGAAACCACTTTTGCACTTGTATTAGTGTGGAAAAACCACTTTTCGCACTTGTGTTAGTGTTGAAAAACCACTTTTCGCACTTGTGTTAGTGTTGAAAAACCACTTTTCGCACTTGTGTTGGTGCAGGAAACCACTTTTGCACTTGTATTCGTGTGGAAAAACGACTTTTCGCACTTGTGTTAGTGTTGAAAAACCACTTTTCGCACTTGTGTTAGTGTTCAAAAACCACTTTTCGCACTTGTGTTGGTGCAGGAAACCACTTTTGCACTTGTATTAGTGTGGAAAAACCACTTTTCGCACTTGTGTTAGTGTTGAAAAACCACTTTTCGCACTTGTGTTAGTGTTGAAAAACCACTTTTCGCACTTGTGTTAGTGTTGAAAAACCACTTTTCGCACTTGTGTTGGTGCAGGAAACCACTTTTGCACTTGTATTAGTGTGGAAAAACCACTTTTCGCACTTGTGTTAGTGTTGAAAAACCACTTTTCGCACTGGTGTTGGTGAAGGAAACCACTTTTTGCACTTGTGTTAGTGTTGAAAACCCACTTTTCGCACTTGTGTTAATGTTGAAAATCCACTTTTCGCATTTGTGTTGGTGCAGGAAACCACTTTTGCACTTGTATTAGTGTGGAAAAACCACTTTTCGCACTTGTGTTAGTGTTGAAAAACCACTTTTCGCACTTGTGTTAGTGTTGAAAAACCACTTTTCGCACTTGTGTTGGTGCAGGAAACCACTTTTGCACATGTATTAGTGTGGAAAAAACAATTTTTGCACTTGTGATAGTGTTGAAAAACCACTTTTCGCACTTGTGTTAGTGTTGAAAAACCACTTTTCGCACTTGTGTTGGTGCAGGAAACCACTTTTGCACATGTATTAGTGTGGAAAAAACACTTTTCGCACTTGTGTTAGTGTTGAAAAACCACTTTTCGCACTTGTGTTAGTGTTGAAAAACCACTTTTCGCACTTGTGTTGGTGCAGGAAACCACTTTTGCACTTGTATTAGTGTGGAAAAACCACTTTTTGCACTTGTGTTAGTGTTGAAAAACCACTTTTCGCACTTGTGTTAGTGTTGAAAAACCACTTTTCGCACTTGTGTTGGTGCAGGAAACCACTTTTGCACTTGTATTAGTGTGGAAAAAACACTTTTTGCACTTGTGATAGTGTTGAAAAAAGACTTCTTGCACTTGTGTTTGTGTTGAAAAACCACTTTTCGCACTTGTGTTGGTGCAGGAAACCACTTTTGCACTTGTATTAGTGTGGAAAAACCGCTTTTCGCACTTGTGTTAGTGTTGAAAAACCACTTTTCACACTTGTGTTAGTGTTGAAAAACCACTTTTCGCACTTGTGTTGGTGCAGGAAACCACTTATGCACTTGTATTAGTGTGGAAAAACCACTTTTCGCACTTGTTTTAGTGTTGAAAAACCACTTTTCGCACTTGTGTTAGTGTTGAAAAACCACTTTTCGCACTTGTGTTGGTGGAGGAAACCACTTTTGCACTTGTTTTAGTGTGGAAAAAACACTTTTTGCACTTGTGATAGTGTTGAAAACCCACTTTTCGCACTTGTGTTAGTGTTGAAAATCCACTTTTCGCACTTGTGTTAGTGTTGAAAAACCACTTTTCGCACTTGTGTTGGTGCAGGAAACCACTTTTGCACTTGTATTAGTGCAGGAAACCACTTTTGCACTTGTATTAGTGTGGAAAAACCACTTTTCGCACTTGTGTTAGTGTTGAAAAACCACTTTTCACACTTGTGTTAGTGTTGAAAAACCACTTTTCGCACTTGTGTTGGTGCAGGAAACCACTTTTGCACTTGTATTAGTGTGGAAAAACCACTTTTTGCACTTGTGTTAGTGTTGAAAAACCATTTTTCGCACTTGTGTTAGTGTTGAAAAACCACTTTTCGCACTTGTGTTGGTGCAGGAAACCACTTTTGCACTTGTATTAGTGTGGAAAAACCACTTTTCGCACTTGTGTTAGTGTTGAAAAACCACTTTTCGCACTTGTGTTAGTGTTCAAAAACCACTTTTCGCACTTGTGTTGGTGCAGGAAACCACTTTTGCACTTGTATTAGTGTGGAAAAACCACTTTTGCACTTGTATTAGTGTGGAAAAAACACTTTTTGCACTTGTGATAGTGTTGAAAAACCACTTTTCGCACTTGTGTTGGTGCAGGAAACCACTTTTGCACTGTATTAGTGTTGAAAAAACACTTTTTGCACTTGTGATAGTGTTGAAAAACCACTTTTCGCACTTGTGTTAGTGTTGAAAAACCACTTTTCGCACTTGTGTTGGTGCAGGAAACCACTTTTGCACTTGTATTAGTGTGGAAAAACCACTTTTCGCACTTGTGTTAGTGTTGAAAAACCACTTTTCGCACTTGTGTTAGTGTTGAAAAACCACTTTTCGCACTTGTGTTGGTGCAGGAAACCACTTTTGCACTTGTATTAGTGTGGAAAAACCACTTTTCGCACTTGTGTTAATGTTGAAAAACCACTTTTCGCACTTGTGTTAGTGTTGAAAAACCACTTTTCGCACTTGTGTTGGTGCAAGAAACCACTTTTGCACTTGTATTAGTGTGGAAAAACCACTTTTCGCACTTGTGTTAGTGTTGAAAAACCACTTTTCGCACTTGTGTTAGTGTTGAAAAACCACTTTTCGCACTTGTGTTGGTGCAGGAAACCACTTTTGCACTTGTATTCGTGTGGAAAAACGACTTTTCGCACTTGTGTTAGTGTTGAAAAACCACTTTTCGCACTTGTGTTAGTGTTCAAAAACCACTTTTCGCACTTGTGTTGGTGCAGGAAACCACTTTTGCACTTGTATTAGTGTGGAAAAACCACTTTTCGCACTTGTGTTAGTGTTGAAAAACCACTTTTCGCACTTGTGTTAGTGTTGAAAAACCACTTTTCGCACTTGTGTTAGTGTTGAAAAACCACTTTTCGCACTTGTGTTGGTGCAGGAAACCACTTTTGCACTTGTATTAGTGTGGAAAAACCACTTTTCGCACTTGTGTTAGTGTTGAAAAACCACTTTTCGCACTGGTGTTGGTGAAGGAAACCACTTTTTGCACTTGTGTTAGTGTTGAAAACCCACTTTTCGCACTTGTGTTAATGTTGAAAATCCACTTTTCGCATTTGTGTTGGTGCAGGAAACCACTTTTGCACTTGTATTAGTGTGGAAAAAACACTTTTTTCTCTTGTGATAGTGTTGAAAAACCACTTTTCGCTCTTGTGTTAGTGTTGAAAAACCACTTTTCGCACTTGTGTTGGTGCAGGAAACCACTTTTGCACTTGTATTAGTGTGGAAAAAACACTTTTTGCACTTGTGATAGTGTTGAAAAACCACTTTTCGCACTTGTGTTAGTGTTGAAAAACCACTTTTCGCACTTGTGTTGGTGCAGGAAACCACTTTTGCACATGTATTAGTGTGGAAAAAACACTTTTCGCACTTGTGTTAGTGTTGAAAAACCACTTTTCGCACTTGTGTTAGTGTTGAAAAACCACTTTTCGCACTTGTGTTGGTGCAGGAAACCACTTTTGCACTTGTATTAGTGTGGAAAAACCACTTTTCGCACTTGTGTTAGTGTTGAAAAACCACTTTTCGCACTTGTGTTAGTGTTGAAAAACTACTTTTCGCACTTGTGTTGGTGCAGGAAACCACTTTTGCACTTGTATTAGTGTGGAAAAAACACTTTTTGCACTTGTGATAGTGTTGAAAAAAGACTTCTTGCACTTGTGTTAGTGTTGAAAAACCACTTTTCGCACTTGTGTTGGTGCAGGAAACCACTTTTGCACTTGTATTAGTGTGGAAAAACCGCTTTTCGCACTTGTGTTAGTGTTGAAAAACCACTTTTCACACTTGTGTTAGTGTTGAAAAACCACTTTTCGCACTTGTGTTGGTGCAGGAAACCACTTTTGCACTTGTATTAGTGTGGAAAAACCACTTTTCGCACTTGTGTTAGTGTTGAAAAACCACTTTTCGCACTTGTGTTGGTGTTGAAAAAACACTTTTCGCACTTGTGTTGGTGGAGGAAACCACTTTTGCACTTGTTTTAGTGTGGAAAAAACACTTTTTGCACTTGTGATAGTGTTGAAAACCCACTTTTCGCACTTGTGTTAGTGTTGAAAATCCACTTTTCGCACTTGTGTTAGTGTTGAAAAACCACTTTTCGCACTTGTGTTGGTGCAGGAAACCACTTTTGTACTTGTATTAGTGTGGAAAAAACACTTTTTGCACTTGTGATAGTGTTGAAAAACCACTTTTCGCACTTGTGTTGGTGCAGGAAACCACTTTTGCACTGTATTAGTGTTGAAAAAACACTTTTTGCACTTGTGATAGTGTTGAAAAACCACTTTTCGCACTTGTGTTAGTGTTGAAAAACCACTTTTCGCACTTGTGTTGGTGCAGGAAACCACTTTTGCACTTGTATTAGTGTGGAAAAACCACTTTTCGCACTTGTGTTAGTGTTGAAAAACCACTTTTCGCACTTGTGTTAGTGTTGAAAAACCACTTTTCGCACTTGTGTTGGTGCAGGAAACCACTTTTGCACTTGTATTAGTGTGGAAAAACCACTTTTTGCACATTGTGTTAGTGTTGAAAAACCACTTTTCACACTTGTGTTAGTGTTGAAAAAACACTTTTCGCACTTGTGTTGGTGCAGGAAACCACTTTTGCACTTGTATTAGTGTGGAAAAACCACTTTTTGCACTTGTGTTAGTGTTGAAAAACCACTTTTCGCACTTGTGTTAGTGTTGAGAAACCACTTTTCGCACTTGTGTTGGTGCAGGAAACCACTTTTGCACTTGTATTAGTGTGGAAAAACCACTTTTCGCACTTGTGTTAGTGTTGAAAAACCACTTTTCGCACTTGTGTTAGTGTTGAAAAACCACTTTTCGCACTTGTGTTGGTGCAGGAAACCACTTTTGCACTTGTATTGGTGTGGAAAAACCACTTTTTGCACTTGTGTTAGTGTTGAAAAACCACTTTTCACACTTGTGTTAGTGTTGAAAAACCACTTTTCGCACTTGTGTTGGTGCAGGAAACCACTTTTGCACTTGTATTAGTGTGGAAAAACCACTTTTCGCACTTGTGTTAGTGTTGAAAAACCACTTTTCGCACTTGTGTTAGTGTTGAAAAACCACTTTTCGGACTTGTGTTAGTGCAGGAAACCACTTTTGCACTTGTATTAGTGTGGAAAAACCACTTTTCGCACTTGTGTTAGTGTTGAAAAACCACTTTTCGCACTTGTGTTAGTGTTGAAAAACCACTTTTCGCACTTGTGTTGGTGCAGGAAACCACTTTTGCACTTGTATTAGTGTGGAAAAAACACTTTTTGCACATGTGATAGTGTTGAAAAACCACTTTTCGCACTTGTGTTAGTGTTGAAAAAACACTTTTCGCACTTGTGTTGGTGCAGGAAACCACTTTTGTACTTGTATTAGTGTGGAAAAAACACTTTTTGCACTTGTGATAGTGTTGAAAAACCACTTTTCGCACCTGTGTTAGTGTTGAAAAACCACTTTTCGCACTTGTGTTGGTGCAGGAAACCACTTTTGCACTTGCATTAGTGTGGAAAAACCACTTTTCGCACTTGTGTTAGTGTTGAAAAACCACTTTTCGCACTTGTGTTGGTGCAGGAAACCACTTTTGCACTTGTATTAGTGTGGAAAAACCACTTTTCGCACTTGTGTTAGTGTTGAAAAACCACCTTCCACACTTGTGTTAGTGTTGAAAAACCACTTTTTGCACTTGTGTTGGTGCAGGAAACCACTTTTGCACTTGTATTAGTGTGGAATAACCACTTTTCGCACTTGTGTTAGTGTTGAAAAATCACTTTTTGCACTTGTGTTGGTGCAGGAAACCACTTTTGCACTTGTATTAGTGTGGAAAAACCACTTTTCGCACTTGTGTTAGTGTTGAAAAACCACTTTTCGCACTTGTGTTAGTGTTGAAAAACCACTTTTCGCACTTGTGTTGGTGCAGGAAACCACTTTTGCACATGTATTAGTGTGGAAAAAACACTTTTTGCACTTGTGATAGTGTTGAAAAACCACTTTTCGCACTTGTGTTAGTGTTGAAAAACCACTTTTCGCACTTGTGTTAGTGTTGAAAAACCACTTTTTGCACTTGTGTTGGTGCAGGAAACCACTTTTGCACTTGTATTAGTGTGGAAAAACCACTTTTCGCACTTGTGTTAGTGTTGAAAAACCACTTTTCGCACTTGTGTTAGTGTTGAAAAACCACTTTTCGCACTTGTGTTGGTGCAGGAAACCACTTTTGCACATGTATTAGTGTGGAAAAAACAATTTTTGCACTTGTGATAGTGTTGAAAAACCACTTTTCGCACTTGTGTTAGTGTTGAAAAACCACTTTTCGCACTTGTGTTGGTGCAGGAAACCACTTTTGCACATGTATTAGTGTGGAAAAAACACTTTTCGCACTTGTGTTAGTGTTGAAAAACCACTTTTCGCACTTGTGTTAGTGTTGAAAAACCACTTTTCGCACTTGTGTTGGTGCAGGAAACCACTTTTGCACTTGTATTAGTGTGGAAAAACCACTTTTTGCACTTGTGTTAGTGTTGAAAAACCACTTTTCGCACTTGTGTTAGTGTTGAAAAACCACTTTTCGCACTTGTGTTGGTGCAGGAAACCACTTTTGCACTTGTATTAGTGTGGAAAAAACACTTTTTGCACTTGTGATAGTGTTGAAAAAAGACTTCTTGCACTTGTGTTTGTGTTGAAAAACCACTTTTCGCACTTGTGTTGGTGCAGGAAACCACTTTTGCACTTGTATTAGTGTGGAAAAACCGCTTTTCGCACTTGTGTTAGTGTTGAAAAACCACTTTTCACACTTGTGTTAGTGTTGAAAAACCACTTTTCGCACTTGTGTTGGTGCAGGAAACCACTTATGCACTTGTATTAGTGTGGAAAAACCACTTTTCGCACTTGTTTTAGTGTTGAAAAACCACTTTTCGCACTTGTGTTAGTGTTGAAAAACCACTTTTCGCACTTGTGTTGGTGGAGGAAACCACTTTTGCACTTGTTTTAGTGTGGAAAAAACACTTTTTGCACTTGTGATAGTGTTGAAAACCCACTTTTCGCACTTGTGTTAGTGTTGAAAATCCACTTTTCGCACTTGTGTTAGTGTTGAAAAACCACTTTTCGCACTTGTGTTGGTGCAGGAAACCACTTTTGCACTTGTATTAGTGCAGGAAACCACTTTTGCACTTGTATTAGTGTGGAAAAACCACTTTTCGCACTTGTGTTAGTGTTGAAAAACCACTTTTCACACTTGTGTTAGTGTTGAAAAACCACTTTTCGCACTTGTGTTGGTGCAGGAAACCACTTTTGCACTTGTATTAGTGTGGAAAAACCACTTTTTGCACTTGTGTTAGTGTTGAAAAACCATTTTTCGCACTTGTGTTAGTGTTGAAAAACCACTTTTCGCACTTGTGTTGGTGCAGGAAACCACTTTTGCACTTGTATTAGTGTGGAAAAACCACTTTTCGCACTTGTGTTAGTGTTGAAAAACCACTTTTCGCACTTGTGTTAGTGTTCAAAAACCACTTTTCGCACTTGTGTTGGTGCAGGAAACCACTTTTGCACTTGTATTAGTGTGGAAAAACCACTTTTGCACTTGTATTAGTGTGGAAAAAACACTTTTTGCACTTGTGATAGTGTTGAAAAACCACTTTTCGCACTTGTGTTGGTGCAGGAAACCACTTTTGCACTGTATTAGTGTTGAAAAAACACTTTTTGCACTTGTGATAGTGTTGAAAAACCACTTTTCGCACTTGTGTTAGTGTTGAAAAACCACTTTTCGCACTTGTGTTGGTGCAGGAAACCACTTTTGCACTTGTATTAGTGTGGAAAAACCACTTTTCGCACTTGTGTTAGTGTTGAAAAACCACTTTTCGCACTTGTGTTAGTGTTGAAAAACCACTTTTCGCACTTGTGTTGGTGCAGGAAACCACTTTTGCACTTGTATTAGTGTGGAAAAACCACTTTTCGCACTTGTGTTAATGTTGAAAAACCACTTTTCGCACTTGTGTTAGTGTTGAAAAACCACTTTTCGCACTTGTGTTGGTGCAAGAAACCACTTTTGCACTTGTATTAGTGTGGAAAAACCACTTTTCGCACTTGTGTTAGTGTTGAAAAACCACTTTTCGCACTTGTGTTAGTGTTGAAAAACCACTTTTCGCACTTGTGTTGGTGCAGGAAACCACTTTTGCACTTGTATTCGTGTGGAAAAACGACTTTTCGCACTTGTGTTAGTGTTGAAAAACCACTTTTTGCACTTGTGTTAGTGTTCAAAAACCACTTTTCGCACTTGTGTTGGTGCAGGAAACCACTTTTGCACTTGTATTAGTGTGGAAAAACCACTTTTCGCACTTGTGTTAGTGTTGAAAAACCACTTTTCGCACTTGTGTTAGTGTTGAAAAACCACTTTTCGCACTTGTGTTAGTGTTGAAAAACCACTTTTCGCACTTGTGTTGGTGCAGGAAACCACTTTTGCACTTGTATTAGTGTGGAAAAACCACTTTTCGCACTTGTGTTAGTGTTGAAAAACCACTTTTCGCACTGGTGTTGGTGAAGGAAACCACTTTTTGCACTTGTGTTAGTGTTGAAAACCCACTTTTCGCACTTGTGTTAATGTTGAAAATCCACTTTTCGCATTTGTGTTGGTGCAGGAAACCACTTTTGCACTTGTATTAGTGTGGAAAAACCACTTTTCGCACTTGTGTTAGTGTTGAAAAACCACTTTTCGCACTTGTGTTAGTGTTGAAAAACCACTTTTCGCACTTGTGTTGGTGCAGGAAACCACTTTTGCACATGTATTAGTGTGGAAAAAACAATTTTTGCACTTGTGATAGTGTTGAAAAACCACTTTTCGCACTTGTGTTAGTGTTGAAAAACCACTTTTCGCACTTGTGTTGGTGCAGGAAACCACTTTTGCACATGTATTAGTGTGGAAAAAACACTTTTCGCACTTGTGTTAGTGTTGAAAAACCACTTTTCGCACTTGTGTTAGTGTTGAAAAACCACTTTTCGCACTTGTGTTGGTGCAGGAAACCACTTTTGCACTTGTATTAGTGTGGAAAAACCACTTTTTGCACTTGTGTTAGTGTTGAAAAACCACTTTTCGCACTTGTGTTAGTGTTGAAAAACCACTTTTCGCACTTGTGTTGGTGCAGGAAACCACTTTTGCACTTGTATTAGTGTGGAAAAAACACTTTTTGCACTTGTGATAGTGTTGAAAAAAGACTTCTTGCACTTGTGTTTGTGTTGAAAAACCACTTTTCGCACTTGTGTTGGTGCAGGAAACCACTTTTGCACTTGTATTAGTGTGGAAAAACCGCTTTTCGCACTTGTGTTAGTGTTGAAAAACCACTTTTCACACTTGTGTTAGTGTTGAAAAACCACTTTTCGCACTTGTGTTGGTGCAGGAAACCACTTATGCACTTGTATTAGTGTGGAAAAACCACTTTTCGCACTTGTTTTAGTGTTGAAAAACCACTTTTCGCACTTGTGTTAGTGTTGAAAAACCACTTTTCGCACTTGTGTTGGTGGAGGAAACCACTTTTGCACTTGTTTTAGTGTGGAAAAAACACTTTTTGCACTTGTGATAGTGTTGAAAACCCACTTTTCGCACTTGTGTTAGTGTTGAAAATCCACTTTTCGCACTTGTGTTAGTGTTGAAAAACCACTTTTCGCACTTGTGTTGGTGCAGGAAACCACTTTTGCACTTGTATTAGTGCAGGAAACCACTTTTGCACTTGTATTAGTGTGGAAAAACCACTTTTCGCACTTGTGTTAGTGTTGAAAAACCACTTTTCACACTTGTGTTAGTGTTGAAAAACCACTTTTCGCACTTGTGTTGGTGCAGGAAACCACTTTTGCACTTGTATTAGTGTGGAAAAACCACTTTTTGCACTTGTGTTAGTGTTGAAAAACCATTTTTCGCACTTGTGTTAGTGTTGAAAAACCACTTTTCGCACTTGTGTTGGTGCAGGAAACCACTTTTGCACTTGTATTAGTGTGGAAAAACCACTTTTCGCACTTGTGTTAGTGTTGAAAAACCACTTTTCGCACTTGTGTTAGTGTTCAAAAACCACTTTTCGCACTTGTGTTGGTGCAGGAAACCACTTTTGCACTTGTATTAGTGTGGAAAAACCACTTTTGCACTTGTATTAGTGTGGAAAAAACACTTTTTGCACTTGTGATAGTGTTGAAAAACCACTTTTCGCACTTGTGTTGGTGCAGGAAACCACTTTTGCACTGTATTAGTGTTGAAAAAACACTTTTTGCACTTGTGATAGTGTTGAAAAACCACTTTTCGCACTTGTGTTAGTGTTGAAAAACCACTTTTCGCACTTGTGTTGGTGCAGGAAACCACTTTTGCACTTGTATTAGTGTGGAAAAACCACTTTTCGCACTTGTGTTAGTGTTGAAAAACCACTTTTCGCACTTGTGTTAGTGTTGAAAAACCACTTTTCGCACTTGTGTTGGTGCAGGAAACCACTTTTGCACTTGTATTAGTGTGGAAAAACCACTTTTCGCACTTGTGTTAATGTTGAAAAACCACTTTTCGCACTTGTGTTAGTGTTGAAAAACCACTTTTCGCACTTGTGTTGGTGCAAGAAACCACTTTTGCACTTGTATTAGTGTGGAAAAACCACTTTTCGCACTTGTGTTAGTGTTGAAAAACCACTTTTCGCACTTGTGTTAGTGTTGAAAAACCACTTTTCGCACTTGTGTTGGTGCAGGAAACCACTTTTGCACTTGTATTCGTGTGGAAAAACGACTTTTCGCACTTGTGTTAGTGTTGAAAAACCACTTTTCGCACTTGTGTTAGTGTTCAAAAACCACTTTTCGCACTTGTGTTGGTGCAGGAAACCACTTTTGCACTTGTATTAGTGTGGAAAAACCACTTTTCGCACTTGTGTTAGTGTTGAAAAACCACTTTTCGCACTTGTGTTAGTGTTGAAAAACCACTTTTCGCACTTGTGTTGGTGCAGGAAACCACTTTTGCACTTGTATTAGTGTGGAAAAAACACTTTTTGCACATGTGATAGTGTTGAAAAACCACTTTTCGCACTTGTGTTAGTGTTGAAAAAACACTTTTCGCACTTGTGTTGGTGCAGGAAACCACTTTTGCACTTGTATTTGTGTGGAAAAACGACTTTTCGCACTTGTGTTAGTGTTGAAAAACCACTTTTCGCACTTGTGTTAGTGTTCAAAAACCACTTTTCGCACTTGTGTTGGTGCAGGAAACCACTTTTGCACTTGTATTAGTGTGGAAAAACCACTTTTCGCACTTGTGTTAGTGTTGAAAAACCACTTTTCGCACTTGTGTTAGTGTTGAAAAACCACTTTTCGCACTTGTGTTGGTGCAGGAAACCACTTTTGCACTTGTATTAGTGTGGAAAAAACACTTTTTGCACATGTGATAGTGTTGAAAAACCACTTTTCGCACTTGTGTTAGTGTTGAAAAAACACTTTTCGCACTTGTGTTGGTGCAGGAAACCACTTTTGTACTTGTATTAGTGTGGAAAAAACACTTTTTGCACTTGTGATAGTGTTGAAAAACCACTTTTCGCACCTGTGTTAGTGTTGAAAAACCACTTTTCGCACTTGTGTTCGTGCAGGAAACCACTTTTGCACTTGCATTAGTGTGGAAAAACCACTTTTCGCACTTGTGTTAGTGTTGAAAAACCACTTTTCGCACTTGTGTTGGTGCAGGAAACCACTTTTGCACTTGTATTAGTGTGGAAAAACCACTTTTCGCACTTGTGTTAGTGTTGAAAAACCACCTTCCACACTTGTGTTAGTGTTGAAAAACCACTTTTTGCACTTGTGTTGGTGCAGGAAACCACTTTTGCACTTGTATTAGTGTGGAATAACCACTTTTCGCACTTGTGTTAGTGTTGAAAAATCACTTTTTGCACTTGTGTTGGTGCAGGAAACCACTTTTGCACTTGTATTAGTGTGGAAAAACCACTTTTCGCACTTGTGTTAGTGTTGAAAAACCACTTTTCGCACTTGTGTTAGTGTTGAAAAACCACTTTTCGCACTTGTGTTGGTGCAGGAAACCACTTTTGCACATGTATTAGTGTGGAAAAAACACTTTTTGCACTTGTGATAGTGTTGAAAAACCACTTTTCGCACTTGTGTTAGTGTTGAAAAACCACTTTTCGCACTTGTGTTAGTGTTGAAAAACCACTTTTTGCACTTGTGTTGGTGCAGGAAACCACTTTTGCACTTGTATTAGTGTGGAAAAACCACTTTTCGCACTTGTGTTAGTGTTGAAAAACCACTTTTCGCACTTGTGTTAGTGTTGAAAAACCACTTTTCGCACTTGTGTTGGTGCAGGAAACCACTTTTGCACATGTATTAGTGTGGAAAAAACAATTTTTGCACTTGTGATAGTGTTGAAAAACCACTTTTCGCACTTGTGTTAGTGTTGAAAAACCACTTTTCGCACTTGTGTTGGTGCAGGAAACCACTTTTGCACATGTATTAGTGTGGAAAAAACACTTTTCGCACTTGTGTTAGTGTTGAAAAACCACTTTTCGCACTTGTGTTAGTGTTGAAAAACCACTTTTCGCACTTGTGTTGGTGCAGGAAACCACTTTTGCACTTGTATTAGTGTGGAAAAACCACTTTTTGCACTTGTGTTAGTGTTGAAAAACCACTTTTCGCACTTGTGTTAGTGTTGAAAAACCACTTTTCGCACTTGTGTTGGTGCAGGAAACCACTTTTGCACTTGTATTAGTGTGGAAAAAACACTTTTTGCACTTGTGATAGTGTTGAAAAAAGACTTCTTGCACTTGTGTTTGTGTTGAAAAACCACTTTTCGCACTTGTGTTGGTGCAGGAAACCACTTTTGCACTTGTATTAGTGTGGAAAAACCGCTTTTCGCACTTGTGTTAGTGTTGAAAAACCACTTTTCACACTTGTGTTAGTGTTGAAAAACCACTTTTCGCACTTGTGTTGGTGCAGGAAACCACTTATGCACTTGTATTAGTGTGGAAAAACCACTTTTCGCACTTGTTTTAGTGTTGAAAAACCACTTTTCGCACTTGTGTTAGTGTTGAAAAACCACTTTTCGCACTTGTGTTGGTGGAGGAAACCACTTTTGCACTTGTTTTAGTGTGGAAAAAACACTTTTTGCACTTGTGATAGTGTTGAAAACCCACTTTTCGCACTTGTGTTAGTGTTGAAAATCCACTTTTCGCACTTGTGTTAGTGTTGAAAAACCACTTTTCGCACTTGTGTTGGTGCAGGAAACCACTTTTGCACTTGTATTAGTGCAGGAAACCACTTTTGCACTTGTATTAGTGTGGAAAAACCACTTTTCGCACTTGTGTTAGTGTTGAAAAACCACTTTTCACACTTGTGTTAGTGTTGAAAAACCACTTTTCGCACTTGTGTTGGTGCAGGAAACCACTTTTGCACTTGTATTAGTGTGGAAAAACCACTTTTTGCACTTGTGTTAGTGTTGAAAAACCATTTTTCGCACTTGTGTTAGTGTTGAAAAACCACTTTTCGCACTTGTGTTGGTGCAGGAAACCACTTTTGCACTTGTATTAGTGTGGAAAAACCACTTTTCGCACTTGTGTTAGTGTTGAAAAACCACTTTTCGCACTTGTGTTAGTGTTCAAAAACCACTTTTCGCACTTGTGTTGGTGCAGGAAACCACTTTTGCACTTGTATTAGTGTGGAAAAACCACTTTTGCACTTGTATTAGTGTGGAAAAAACACTTTTTGCACTTGTGATAGTGTTGAAAAACCACTTTTCGCACTTGTGTTGGTGCAGGAAACCACTTTTGCACTGTATTAGTGTTGAAAAAACACTTTTTGCACTTGTGATAGTGTTGAAAAACCACTTTTCGCACTTGTGTTAGTGTTGAAAAACCACTTTTCGCACTTGTGTTGGTGCAGGAAACCACTTTTGCACTTGTATTAGTGTGGAAAAACCACTTTTCGCACTTGTGTTAGTGTTGAAAAACCACTTTTCGCACTTGTGTTAGTGTTGAAAAACCACTTTTCGCACTTGTGTTGGTGCAGGAAACCACTTTTGCACTTGTATTAGTGTGGAAAAACCACTTTTCGCACTTGTGTTAATGTTGAAAAACCACTTTTCGCACTTGTGTTAGTGTTGAAAAACCACTTTTCGCACTTGTGTTGGTGCAAGAAACCACTTTTGCACTTGTATTAGTGTGGAAAAACCACTTTTCGCACTTGTGTTAGTGTTGAAAAACCACTTTTCGCACTTGTGTTAGTGTTGAAAAACCACTTTTCGCACTTGTGTTGGTGCAGGAAACCACTTTTGCACTTGTATTCGTGTGGAAAAACGACTTTTCGCACTTGTGTTAGTGTTGAAAAACCACTTTTCGCACTTGTGTTAGTGTTCAAAAACCACTTTTCGCACTTGTGTTGGTGCAGGAAACCACTTTTGCACTTGTATTAGTGTGGAAAAACCACTTTTCGCACTTGTGTTAGTGTTGAAAAACCACTTTTCGCACTTGTGTTAGTGTTGAAAAACCACTTTTCGCACTTGTGTTAGTGTTGAAAAACCACTTTTCGCACTTGTGTTGGTGCAGGAAACCACTTTTGCACTTGTATTAGTGTGGAAAAACCACTTTTCGCACTTGTGTTAGTGTTGAAAAACCACTTTTCGCACTGGTGTTGGTGAAGGAAACCACTTTTTGCACTTGTGTTAGTGTTGAAAACCCACTTTTCGCACTTGTGTTAATGTTGAAAATCCACTTTTCGCATTTGTGTTGGTGCAGGAAACCACTTTTGCACTTGTATTAGTGTGGAAAAACCACTTTTCGCACTTGTGTTAGTGTTGAAAAACCACTTTTCGCACTTGTGTTAGTGTTGAAAAACCACTTTTCGCACTTGTGTTGGTGCAGGAAACCACTTTTGCACATGTATTAGTGTGGAAAAAACAATTTTTGCACTTGTGATAGTGTTGAAAAACCACTTTTCGCACTTGTGTTAGTGTTGAAAAACCACTTTTCGCACTTGTGTTGGTGCAGGAAACCACTTTTGCACATGTATTAGTGTGGAAAAAACACTTTTCGCACTTGTGTTAGTGTTGAAAAACCACTTTTCGCACTTGTGTTAGTGTTGAAAAACCACTTTTCGCACTTGTGTTGGTGCAGGAAACCACTTTTGCACTTGTATTAGTGTGGAAAAACCACTTTTTGCACTTGTGTTAGTGTTGAAAAACCACTTTTCGCACTTGTGTTAGTGTTGAAAAACCACTTTTCGCACTTGTGTTGGTGCAGGAAACCACTTTTGCACTTGTATTAGTGTGGAAAAAACACTTTTTGCACTTGTGATAGTGTTGAAAAAAGACTTCTTGCACTTGTGTTTGTGTTGAAAAACCACTTTTCGCACTTGTGTTGGTGCAGGAAACCACTTTTGCACTTGTATTAGTGTGGAAAAACCGCTTTTCGCACTTGTGTTAGTGTTGAAAAACCACTTTTCACACTTGTGTTAGTGTTGAAAAACCACTTTTCGCACTTGTGTTGGTGCAGGAAACCACTTATGCACTTGTATTAGTGTGGAAAAACCACTTTTCGCACTTGTTTTAGTGTTGAAAAACCACTTTTCGCACTTGTGTTAGTGTTGAAAAACCACTTTTCGCACTTGTGTTGGTGGAGGAAACCACTTTTGCACTTGTTTTAGTGTGGAAAAAACACTTTTTGCACTTGTGATAGTGTTGAAAACCCACTTTTCGCACTTGTGTTAGTGTTGAAAATCCACTTTTCGCACTTGTGTTAGTGTTGAAAAACCACTTTTCGCACTTGTGTTGGTGCAGGAAACCACTTTTGCACTTGTATTAGTGCAGGAAACCACTTTTGCACTTGTATTAGTGTGGAAAAACCACTTTTCGCACTTGTGTTAGTGTTGAAAAACCACTTTTCACACTTGTGTTAGTGTTGAAAAACCACTTTTCGCACTTGTGTTGGTGCAGGAAACCACTTTTGCACTTGTATTAGTGTGGAAAAACCACTTTTTGCACTTGTGTTAGTGTTGAAAAACCATTTTTCGCACTTGTGTTAGTGTTGAAAAACCACTTTTCGCACTTGTGTTGGTGCAGGAAACCACTTTTGCACTTGTATTAGTGTGGAAAAACCACTTTTCGCACTTGTGTTAGTGTTGAAAAACCACTTTTCGCACTTGTGTTAGTGTTCAAAAACCACTTTTCGCACTTGTGTTGGTGCAGGAAACCACTTTTGCACTTGTATTAGTGTGGAAAAACCACTTTTGCACTTGTATTAGTGTGGAAAAAACACTTTTTGCACTTGTGATAGTGTTGAAAAACCACTTTTCGCACTTGTGTTGGTGCAGGAAACCACTTTTGCACTGTATTAGTGTTGAAAAAACACTTTTTGCACTTGTGATAGTGTTGAAAAACCACTTTTCGCACTTGTGTTAGTGTTGAAAAACCACTTTTCGCACTTGTGTTGGTGCAGGAAACCACTTTTGCACTTGTATTAGTGTGGAAAAACCACTTTTCGCACTTGTGTTAGTGTTGAAAAACCACTTTTCGCACTTGTGTTAGTGTTGAAAAACCACTTTTCGCACTTGTGTTGGTGCAGGAAACCACTTTTGCACTTGTATTAGTGTGGAAAAACCACTTTTCGCACTTGTGTTAATGTTGAAAAACCACTTTTCGCACTTGTGTTAGTGTTGAAAAACCACTTTTCGCACTTGTGTTGGTGCAAGAAACCACTTTTGCACTTGTATTAGTGTGGAAAAACCACTTTTCGCACTTGTGTTAGTGTTGAAAAACCACTTTTCGCACTTGTGTTAGTGTTGAAAAACCACTTTTCGCACTTGTGTTGGTGCAGGAAACCACTTTTGCACTTGTATTCGTGTGGAAAAACGACTTTTCGCACTTGTGTTAGTGTTGAAAAACCACTTTTCGCACTTGTGTTAGTGTTCAAAAACCACTTTTCGCACTTGTGTTGGTGCAGGAAACCACTTTTGCACTTGTATTAGTGTGGAAAAACCACTTTTCGCACTTGTGTTAGTGTTGAAAAACCACTTTTCGCACTTGTGTTAGTGTTGAAAAACCACTTTTCGCACTTGTGTTAGTGTTGAAAAACCACTTTTCGCACTTGTGTTGGTGCAGGAAACCACTTTTGCACTTGTATTAGTGTGGAAAAACCACTTTTCGCACTTGTGTTAGTGTTGAAAAACCACTTTTCGCACTGGTGTTGGTGAAGGAAACCACTTTTTGCACTTGTGTTAGTGTTGAAAACCCACTTTTCGCACTTGTGTTAATGTTGAAAATCCACTTTTCGCATTTGTGTTGGTGCAGGAAACCACTTTTGCACTTGTATTAGTGTGGAAAAAACACTTTTTTCTCTTGTGATAGTGTTGAAAAACCACTTTTCGCTCTTGTGTTAGTGTTGAAAAACCACTTTTCGCACTTGTGTTGGTGCAGGAAACCACTTTTGCACTTGTATTAGTGTGGAAAAAACACTTTTTGCACTTGTGATAGTGTTGAAAAACCACTTTTCGCACTTGTGTTAGTGTTGAAAAACCACTTTTCGCACTTGTGTTGGTGCAGGAAACCACTTTTGCACATGTATTAGTGTGGAAAAAACACTTTTCGCACTTGTGTTAGTGTTGAAAAACCACTTTTCGCACTTGTGTTAGTGTTGAAAAACCACTTTTCGCACTTGTGTTGGTGCAGGAAACCACTTTTGCACTTGTATTAGTGTGGAAAAACCACTTTTCGCACTTGTGTTAGTGTTGAAAAACCACTTTTCGCACTTGTGTTAGTGTTGAAAAACTACTTTTCGCACTTGTGTTGGTGCAGGAAACCACTTTTGCACTTGTATTAGTGTGGAAAAAACACTTTTTGCACTTGTGATAGTGTTGAAAAAAGACTTCTTGCACTTGTGTTAGTGTTGAAAAACCACTTTTCGCACTTGTGTTGGTGCAGGAAACCACTTTTGCACTTGTATTAGTGTGGAAAAACCGCTTTTCGCACTTGTGTTAGTGTTGAAAAACCACTTTTCACACTTGTGTTAGTGTTGAAAAACCACTTTTCGCACTTGTGTTGGTGCAGGAAACCACTTTTGCACTTGTATTAGTGTGGAAAAACCACTTTTCGCACTTGTGTTAGTGTTGAAAAACCACTTTTCGCACTTGTGTTGGTGTTGAAAAAACACTTTTCGCACTTGTGTTGGTGGAGGAAACCACTTTTGCACTTGTTTTAGTGTGGAAAAAACACTTTTTGCACTTGTGATAGTGTTGAAAACCCACTTTTCGCACTTGTGTTAGTGTTGAAAATCCACTTTTCGCACTTGTGTTAGTGTTGAAAAACCACTTTTCGCACTTGTGTTGGTGCAGGAAACCACTTTTGTACTTGTATTAGTGTGGAAAAAACACTTTTTGCACTTGTGATAGTGTTGAAAAACCACTTTTCGCACTTGTGTTGGTGCAGGAAACCACTTTTGCACTGTATTAGTGTTGAAAAAACACTTTTTGCACTTGTGATAGTGTTGAAAAACCACTTTTCGCACTTGTGTTAGTGTTGAAAAACCACTTTTCGCACTTGTGTTGGTGCAGGAAACCACTTTTGCACTTGTATTAGTGTGGAAAAACCACTTTTCGCACTTGTGTTAGTGTTGAAAAACCACTTTTCGCACTTGTGTTAGTGTTGAAAAACCACTTTTCGCACTTGTGTTGGTGCAGGAAACCACTTTTGCACTTGTATTAGTGTGGAAAAACCACTTTTTGCACATTGTGTTAGTGTTGAAAAACCACTTTTCACACTTGTGTTAGTGTTGAAAAAACACTTTTCGCACTTGTGTTGGTGCAGGAAACCACTTTTGCACTTGTATTAGTGTGGAAAAACCACTTTTTGCACTTGTGTTAGTGTTGAAAAACCACTTTTCGCACTTGTGTTAGTGTTGAAAAACCACTTTTCGCACTTGTGTTGGTGCAGGAAACCACTTTTGCACTTGTATTAGTGTGGAAAAACCACTTTTCGCACTTGTGTTAGTGTTGAAAAACCACTTTTCGCACTTGTGTTAGTGTTGAAAAACCACTTTTCGCACTTGTGTTGGTGCAGGAAACCACTTTTGCACTTGTATTGGTGTGGAAAAACCACTTTTTGCACTTGTGTTAGTGTTGAAAAACCACTTTTCACACTTGTGTTAGTGTTGAAAAACCACTTTTCGCACTTGTGTTGGTGCAGGAAACCACTTTTGCACTTGTATTAGTGTGGAAAAACCACTTTTCGCACTTGTGTTAGTGTTGAAAAACCACTTTTCGCACTTGTGTTAGTGTTGAAAAACCACTTTTCGGACTTGTGTTAGTGCAGGAAACCACTTTTGCACTTGTATTAGTGTGGAAAAACCACTTTTCGCACTTGTGTTAGTGTTGAAAAACCACTTTTCGCACTTGTGTTAGTGTTGAAAAACCACTTTTCGCACTTGTGTTGGTGCAGGAAACCACTTTTGCACTTGTATTAGTGTGGAAAAAACACTTTTTGCACTTGTGATAGTGTTGAAAAACCACTTTTCGCACTTGTGTTAGTGTTGAAAAACCACTTTTCGCACTTGTGTTGGTGCAGGAAACCACTTTTGCACTTGTATTAGTGTGGAAAAAACACTTTTTGCACTTGTGATAGTGTTGAAAAAACACTTTTTGCACTTGTGTTAGTGTTGAAAAACCACTTTTCGCACTTGTGTTGGTGCAGGAAACCACTTTTGCACTTGTATTAGTGTGGAAAAACCACTTTTCACACTTGTGTTAGTGTTGAAAAACCACTTTTCGCACTTGTGTTAGTGTTGAAAAACCACTTTTCGCACTTGTGTTAGTGTTGAAAAACCACTTTTCACACTTGTGTTAGTGTTGAAAAACCACATTTTGCACTTGTGTTGGTGCAGGAAACCACTTTTGCACATGTATTAGTGTGGAAAAACCACTTTTCGCATTTGTGTTAGTGTTGAAAAACCACTTTTCGCACTTGTGTTAGTGTTGAAAAACCACTTTTCGCACTTGTGTTAGTGTTGAAAACCCACTTTTCGCACTTGTGTTAGTGTTGAAAAACCACTTTTCACACTTGTGTTAGTGTTGAAAAACCACATTTTGCACTTGTGTTGGTGCAGGAAACCACTTTTGCACATGTATTAGTGTGGAAAAACCACTTTTCGCATTTGTGTTAGTGTTGAAAAACCACTTTTCGCACTTGTGTTAGTGTTGAAAAACCACTTTTCGCACTTGTGTTGGTGCAGGAAACCACTTTTGCACTTGTATTAGTGTGGAAAAACCACTTTTCGCACTTCTGTTAGTGTTGAAAAACCACTTTTCGCACTTGTGTTAGTGTTGAAAAACCACTTTTCGCACTTGTGTTGGTGCAGGAAACCACTTTTGCACTTGTATTCGTGTGGAAAAACGACTTTTCGCACTTGTGTTAGTGTTGAAAAACCACTTTTCGCACTTGTGGTAGTGTTCAAAAACCACTTTTCGCACTTGTGTTGGTGCAGGAAACCACTTTTGCACTTGTAATAGTGTGGAAAAAGCACTTTTCGCACTTGTGTTAGTGTTGAAAAACCACTTTTCGCACTTGTGTTAGTGTTGAAAAACCACTTTTCGCACTTGTGTTCGTGGAGGAAACCACTTTTGCACTTGCATTAGTGTGGAAAAAACACTTTTTGCACTTGTGATAGTGTTGAAAACCCACTTTTCGCACTTGTGTTAGTGTTGAAAATCCACTTTTCGCACTTGTGTTATTGTTGAAAAACCACTTTTCGCACTTGTGTTGGTGCAGGAAACCACTTTTGTACTTGTATGAGTGTGGAAAAAACACTTTTTGCACTTGTGATAGTGTTGAAAAACCACTTTTCGCACTTGTGTTGGTGCAGGAAACCACTTTTGCACTTGTATTAGTGTGGAAAAACCACTTTTCGCACTTGTGTTGGTGGAGGAAACCACTTTTGCACTTGTATTAGTGTGGAAAAAACACTTTTTGCACTTGTGATAGTGTTGAAAACCCACTTTTCGCACTTGTGTTAGTGTTGAAAAACCACTTTTCGCACTTGTGTTAGTGTTGAAAAACCACTTTTCGCACTTGTGTTGGTGGAGGAAACCACTTTTGCACTGTATTAGTGTTGAAAAAACACCTTTTGCACTTGTGATAGTGTTGAAAAACCACTTTTTGCACTTGTGTTAGTGTTGAAAAACCACTTTTCGCACTTGTGTTAGTGTTGAAAAACCACTTTTCGCACTTGTGTTAGTGTTGAAAAACCACTTTTCGCACTTGTGTTAATGTTGAAAAACCACTTTTCGCACTTGTGTTGGTGCAGGAAACCACTTTTGCACTTGTATTAGTGTGGAAAAAACACTTTTTGCACTTGTGATAGTGTTGAAAAACCACTTTTCGCACTTGTGTTAGTGTTGAAAAACCACTTTTCGCACTTGTGTTGGTGCAGGAAACCACTTTTGCACTTGTATTAGTGTGGAAAAACCACTTTTCGCACTTGTGTTAGTGTTGAAAAACCACTTTTCGCACTTCTGTTAGTGTTGAAAAACCACTTTTCGCACTTGTGTTGGTGTTGAAAATACACTTTTCGCACTTGTGTTGGTGCAGGAAACCACTTTTGCACTTGTATTAGTGTGGAAAAAACACTTTTTGCACTTGTGATAGTGTTGAAAAACCACTTTTCGCACTTGTGTTAGTGTTGAAAAACCACTTTTCGCACTTGTGTTGGTGCAGGAAACCACTTTTGCACTTGTATTAGTGTGGAAAAACCACTTTTTGCACTTGTGTTAGTGTTGAAAAACCACTTTTCGCACTTGTGTTAGTGTTGAAAAACCACTTTTCGCACTTGTGTTGGTGGAGGACACCACTTTTGCACTTGTATTAGTGTGGAAAAAACACTTTTTGCACTTGTGATAGTGTTGAAAACCCACTTTTCGCACTTGTGTTAGTGTTGAAAATCCACTTTTCGCACTTGTGTTAGTGTTGAAAAACCACTTTTCGCATTTGTGTTGGTGCAGGAAACCACTTTTGTACTTGTATTAGTGTGGAAAAAACACTTTTTGCACTTGTGATAGTGTTGAAAAACCACTTTTCGCACTCGTGTTGGTGCAGGAAACCACTTTTGCACTGTATTAGTGTTGAAAAAACACTTTTTGCACTTGTGATAGTGTTGAAAAACCACTTTTCGCACTTGTGTTAGTGTTGAAAAACCACTTTTCGCAGTTGTGTTGGTGCAGGAAACCACTTTTGCACTTGTATTAGTGTGGAAAAACCACTTTTTGCACTTATGTTAGTGTTGAAAAACCACTTTTCGCACTTGTGTTAGTGTTGAAAAACCACTTTTCGTCCTTGTGTTGGTGCAGGAAACCACTTTTGCACTTGTATTAGTGTGGAAAAAACACTTTTTGCACTTGTGATAGTTTTGAAAAACCACTTTTCGCACTTGTGTTGGTGCAGGAAACCACTTTTGCACTGGTATTAGTGTGGAAAAAACACTTTTTGCACTTGTGATAGTGTTGAAAAAACACTTTTTGCACTTGTGTTAGTGTTGAAAACCCACTTTTCGCACTTGTGTTGGTGCAGGAAACCACTTTTGCACTTGTATTAGTGTGGAAAAACCACTTTTTGCACTTGTGTTAGTGTTGAAAAACCACTTTTCGCACTTGTGTTAGTGTTGAAAAACCACTTTTCGCACTTGTGTTAGTGTTCAAAAACCACTTTCCGCACTTGTGTTGGTGCAGGAAACCACTTTTGTACTTGTATTAGTGTGGAAAAAACACTTTTTGCACTTGTGTTAGTGTTGAAAAACCACTTTTCGCACTTGTGTTGGTGCAGGAAACCACTTTTGCACTGTATTAGTGTTGAAAAAACACTTTTTGCACTTGTGATAGTGTTGAAAAACCACTTTTCGCACTTGTGTTAGTGTTGAAAAACCACTTTTCGCAGTTGTGTTGGTGCAGGAAACCACTTTTGCACTTGTGTTAGTGTGGAAAAACCACTTTTCGCACTTGTGTTAGTGTTGAAAAACCACTTTTCGCACTTGTGTTAGTGTTGAAAAACCACTTTTCGCACTTGTGCTGGTGCAGGAAACCACTTTTGCACTTGTATTAGTGTGGAAAAACCACTTTTCGCACTTGTGTTAGTGTTGAAAAACCACTTTTCACACTTGTGTTAGTGTTGAAAAACCACTTTTCGCACTTGTGTTGGTGCAGGAAACCACTTTTGCACTTGTATTAGTGTGGAAAAACCACTTTTTGCACTTGTGTTAGTGTTGAAAAACCACTTTTCGCACTTGTGTTAGTGTTGAAAAACCACTTTTCGCACTTGTGTTAGTGTTCAAAAACCACTTTCCGCACTTGTGTTGGTGCAGGAAACCACTTTTGTACTTGTATTAGTGTGGAAAAAACACTTTTTGCACTTGTGTTAGTGTTGAAAAACCACTTTTCGCACTTGTGTTGGTGCAGGAAACCACTTTTGCACTGTATTAGTGTTGAAAAAACACTTTTTGCACTTGTGATAGTGTTGAAAAACCACTTTTCGCACTTGTGTTAGTGTTGAAAAACCACTTTTCGCACTTGTGTTGGTGCAGGAAACCACTTTTGCACTTGTATTAGTGTGGAAAAACCACTTTTTGCACTTGTGTTAGTGTTGAAAAACCACTTTTCGCACTTGTGTTAATGTTGAAAAACCACTTTTCGCACTTGTGTTGGTGCAGCAAACCACTTTTGCACTTGTATTAGTGTGGAAAAAACACTTTTTGCACTTGTGATAGTGTTGAAAAACCACTTTTCGCACTTGTGTTAGTGTTGAAAAACCACTTTTCGCACTTGTGTTGGTGCAGGAAACCACTTTTGCACTTGTATTAGTGTGGAAAAACCACTTTTCGCACTTGTGTTAGTGTTGAAAAACCACTTTTCGCACTTCTGTTAGTGTTGAAAAACCACTTTTCGCACTTGTGTTGGTGCAGGAAACCACTTTTGCACTTGTATTAGTGTGGGAAAAACACTTTTCGCACTTGTGTTAGTGTTGAAAAACCACTTTTCACACCTGTGTTAGTGTTGAAAAACCACTTTTCACACTTGTGTTGGTGCAGGAAACCACTTTTGCACATGTATTAGTGTGGAAAAACCACTTTTCGCACTTGTGTTAGTGTTGAAAAACCACTTTTCACACTTGTGTTGGTGCAGGAAACCACTTTTGCACTTGTATTAGTGTGGAAAAAACACTTTTTGCACATGTGATAGTGTTGAAAAACCACTTTTCGCACTTGTGTTAGTGTTGAAAATACACTTTTCGCACTTGTGTTGGTGCAGGAAACCACTTTTGCACTTGTATTAGTGTGGAAAAAACACTTTTTGTACTTGTGATAGTGTTGAAAAACCACTTTTCGCACTTGTGTTAGTGTTGAAAAACCACTTTTCGCACTTGTGTTGGTGCAGGAAACCACTTTTGCACTTGTATTAGTGTGGAAAAACCACTTTTTACCTTCGCAAAAGCGGAAGGTTATGTTTTGATCGCTGTGTATTTATTTGTATGTCTGTGTGTGTGTGTGTATGTTATTCGCATAACTCAAAAAGTATTCAACCGAATTGCATGAAATTTGGTGGGATGATTGGTTATTATACGGGACACATTTGATTAGATTTTGGGAGCAATCGGGTCAAAGGTCAAGGTCAAGGTCACGAAAAGGTCAAAATCGTATTTTTACCAAGTACAGAACAGTAGCTGCGGCGAAGGTATGCGCTCTACCGAGTGCCCGTTCTAGTTGCACTTGTGATAGTGTTGAAAAACCACTTTTCGCACTTGTGTTAGTGTTGAAAAACCACTTTTCGCACTTGTGTTGGTGCAGGAAACCACTTTTGCACTTGTATTAGTGTGGAAAAAACACTTTTTGCACTTGTGATAGTGTTGAAAAACCACTTTTCGCACTTGTGTTGGTGCAGGAAACCACTTTTGCACTTGTATTAGTGTGGAAAAAACACTTTTTGCACTTGTGATAGTGTTGAAAAACCACTTTTCGCACTTGTGTTAGTGTTGAAAAACCACTTTTCGCACTTGTGTTGGTGCAGGAAACAACTTTTACACTTGTATTAGTGTGGAAAACCACTTTTTGCACTTGTGTTAGTGTTGAAAAACCACTTTTCGCACTTGTGTTAATGTTGAAAAACCACTTTTCGCACTTGTGTTGGTGCAGGAAACCACTTTTGCACTTGTATTAGTGTGGAAAAAACACTTTTTGCACTTGTGATAGTGTTGAAAAACCACTTTTCGCACTTGTGTTAGTGTTGAAAAACCACTTTTCGCACTTGTGTTGGTGCAGGAAACCACTTTTGCACTTGTATTAGTGTGGAAAAACCACTTTTCGCACTTGTGTTAGTGTTGAAAAACCACTTTTCGCACTTCTGTTAGTGTTGAAAAACCACTTTTCGCACTTGTGTTGGTGCAGGAAACCACTTTTGCACTTGTATTAGTGTGGGAAAAACACTTTTCGCACTTGTGTCAGTGTTGAAAAACCACTTTTCACACCTGTGTTAGTGTTGAAAAACCACTTTTCGCACTTGTGTTGGTGCAGGAAACCACTTTTGCACATGTATTAGTGTGGAAAAACCACTTTTCGCACTTGTGTTAGTGTTGAAAAACCACTTTTCGTCCTTGTGTTGGTGCAGGAAACCACTTTTGCACTTGTCTTAGTGTGGAAAAAACACTTTTTGCACTTGTGATAGTTTTGAAAAACCACTTTTCGCACTTGTGTTGGTGCAGGAAACCACTTTTGCACTGGTATTAGTGTGGAAAAAACACTTTTTGCACTTGTGATAGTGTTGAAAAAACACTTTTTGCACTTGTGTTAGTGTTGAAAACCCACTTTTCGCACTTGTGTTGGTGCAGGAAACCACTTTTGCACTTGTATTAGTGTGGAAAAACCACTTTTTGCACTTGTGTTAGTGTTGAAAAACCACTTTTCGCACTTGTGTTAGTGTTGAAAAACCACTTTTCGCACTTGTGTTAGTGTTCAAAAACCACTTTCCGCACTTGTGTTGGTGCAGGAAACCACTTTTGTACTTGTATTAGTGTGGAAAAAACACTTTTTGCACTTGTGTTAGTGTTGAAAAACCACTTTTCGCACTTGTGTTGGTGCAGGAAACCACTTTTGCACTGTATTAGTGTTGAAAAAACACTTTTTGCACTTGTGATAGTGTTGAAAAACCACTTTTCGCACTTGTGTTAGTGTTGAAAAACCACTTTTCGCAGTTGTGTTGGTGCAGGAAACCACTTTTGCACTTGTGTTAGTGTGGAAAAACCACTTTTCGCACTTGTGTTAGTGTTGAAAAACCACTTTTCGCACTTGTGTTAGTGTTGAAAAACCACTTTTCGCACTTGTGCTGGTGCAGGAAACCACTTTTGCACTTGTATTAGTGTGGAAAAACCACTTTTCGCACTTGTGTTAGTGTTGAAAAACCACTTTTCACACTTGTGTTAGTGTTGAAAAACCACTTTTCGCACTTGTGTTGGTGCAGGAAACCACTTTTGCACTTGTATTAGTGTGGAAAAACCACTTTTTGCACTTGTGTTAGTGTTGAAAAACCACTTTTCGCACTTGTGTTAGTGTTGAAAAACCACTTTTCGCACTTGTGTTAGTGTTCAAAAACCACTTTCCGCACTTGTGTTGGTGCAGGAAACCACTTTTGTACTTGTATTAGTGTGGAAAAAACACTTTTTGCACTTGTGTTAGTGTTGAAAAACCACTTTTCGCACTTGTGTTGGTGCAGGAAACCACTTTTGCACTGTATTAGTGTTGAAAAAACACTTTTTGCACTTGTGATAGTGTTGAAAAACCACTTTTCGCACTTGTGTTAGTGTTGAAAAACCACTTTTCGCACTTGTGTTGGTGCAGGAAACCACTTTTGCACTTGTATTAGTGTGGAAAAACCACTTTTTGCACTTGTGTTAGTGTTGAAAAACCACTTTTCGCACTTGTGTTAATGTTGAAAAACCACTTTTCGCACTTGTGTTGGTGCAGCAAACCACTTTTGCACTTGTATTAGTGTGGAAAAAACACTTTTTGCACTTGTGATAGTGTTGAAAAACCACTTTTCGCACTTGTGTTAGTGTTGAAAAACCACTTTTCGCACTTGTGTTGGTGCAGGAAACCACTTTTGCACTTGTATTAGTGTGGAAAAACCACTTTTCGCACTTGTGTTAGTGTTGAAAAACCACTTTTCGCACTTCTGTTAGTGTTGAAAAACCACTTTTCGCACTTGTGTTGGTGCAGGAAACCACTTTTGCACTTGTATTAGTGTGGGAAAAACACTTTTCGCACTTGTGTTAGTGTTGAAAAACCACTTTTCACACCTGTGTTAGTGTTGAAAAACCACTTTTCACACTTGTGTTGGTGCAGGAAACCACTTTTGCACATGTATTAGTGTGGAAAAACCACTTTTCGCACTTGTGTTAGTGTTGAAAAACCACTTTTCACACTTGTGTTGGTGCAGGAAACCACTTTTGCACTTGTATTAGTGTGGAAAAAACACTTTTTGCACATGTGATAGTGTTGAAAAACCACTTTTCGCACTTGTGTTAGTGTTGAAAATACACTTTTCGCACTTGTGTTGGTGCAGGAAACCACTTTTGCACTTGTATTAGTGTGGAAAAAACACTTTTTGTACTTGTGATAGTGTTGAAAAACCACTTTTCGCACTTGTGTTAGTGTTGAAAAACCACTTTTCGCACTTGTGTTGGTGCAGGAAACCACTTTTGCACTTGTATTAGTGTGGAAAAACCACTTTTTACCTTCGCAAAAGCGGAAGGTTATGTTTTGATCGCTGTGTATTTATTTGTATGTCTGTGTGTGTGTGTGTATATTATTCGCATAACTCAAAAAGTATTCAACCGAATTGCATGAAATTTGGTGGGATGATTGGTTATTATACGGGACACATTTGATTAGATTTTGGGAGCAATCCGGTCAAAGGTCAAGGTCAAGGTCACGAAAAGGTCAAAATCGTATTTTTACCAAGTACAGAACAGTAGCTGCGGCGAAGGTATGCGCTCTACCGAGTGCCCGTTCTAGTTGCACTTGTGATAGTGTTGAAAAACCACTTTTCGCACTTGTGTTAGTGTTGAAAAACCACTTTTCGCACTTGTGTTGGTGCAGGAAACCACTTTTGCACTTGTATTAGTGTGGAAAAAACACTTTTTGCACTTGTGATAGTGTTGAAAAACCACTTTTCGCACTTGTGTTGGTGCAGGAAACCACTTTTGCACTTGTATTAGTGTGGAAAAAACACTTTTTGCACTTGTGATAGTGTTGAAAAACCACTTTTCGCACTTGTGTTAGTGTTGAAAAACCACTTTTCGCACTTGTGTTGGTGCAGGAAACAACTTTTACACTTGTATTAGTGTGGAAAACCACTTTTTGCACTTGTGTTAGTGTTGAAAAACCACTTTTCGCACTTGTGTTAATGTTGAAAAACCACTTTTCGCACTTGTGTTGGTGCAGGAAACCACTTTTGCACTTGTATTAGTGTGGAAAAAACACTTTTTGCACTTGTGATAGTGTTGAAAAACCACTTTTCGCACTTGTGTTAGTGTTGAAAAACCACTTTTCGCACTTGTGTTGGTGCAGGAAACCACTTTTGCACTTGTATTAGTGTGGAAAAACCACTTTTCGCACTTGTGTTAGTGTTGAAAAACCACTTTTCGCACTTCTGTTAGTGTTGAAAAACCACTTTTCGCACTTGTGTTGGTGCAGGAAACCACTTTTGCACTTGTATTAGTGTGGGAAAAACACTTTTCGCACTTGTGTTAGTGTTGAAAAACCACTTTTCACACCTGTGTTAGTGTTGAAAAACCACTTTTCGCACTTGTGTTGGTGCAGGAAACCACTTTTGCACATGTATTAGTGTGGAAAAACCACTTTTCGCACTTGTGTTAGTGTTGAAAAACCACTTTTCACACTTGTGTTGGTGCAGGAAACCACTTTTGCACTTGTATTAGTGTGGAAAAAACACTTTTTGCACATGTGATAGTGTTGAAAAACCACTTTTCGCACTTGTGTTAGTGTTGAAAATACACTTTTCGCACTTGTGTTGGTGCAGGAAACCACTTTTGCACTTGTATTAGTGTGGAAAAAACACTTTTTGCACTTGTGATAGTGTTGAAAAACCACTTTTCGCACTTGTGTTAGTGTTGAAAAACCACTTTTCGCACTTGTGTTGGTGCAGGAAACCACTTTTGCACTTGTATTAGTGTGGAAAAACCACTTTTTGCACTTGTGTTAGTGTTGAAAAACCACTTTTCGCACTTGTGTTAGTGTTGAAAAACCACTTTTCGCACTTGTGTTGGTGGAGGACACCACTTTTGCACTTGTATTAGTGTGGAAAAAACACTTTTTGCACTTGTGATAGTGTTGAAAACCCACTTTTCGCACTTGTGTTAGTGTTGAAAATCCACTTTTCGCACTTGTGTTAGTGTTGAAAAACCACTTTTCGCATTTGTGTTGGTGCAGGAAACCACTTTTGTACTTGTATTAGTGTGGAAAAAACACTTTTTGCACTTGTGATAGTGTTGAAAAACCACTTTTCGCACTCGTGTTGGTGCAGGAAACCACTTTTGCACTGTATTAGTGTTGAAAAAACACTTTTTGCACTTGTGATAGTGTTGAAAAACCACTTTTCGCACTTGTGTTAGTGTTGAAAAACCACTTTTCGCAGTTGTGTTGGTGCAGGAAACCACTTTTGCACTTGTATTAGTGTGGAAAAACCACTTTTTGCACTTGTGTTAGTGTTGAAAAACCACTTTTCGCACTTGTGTTAGTGTTGAAAAACCACTTTTCGCACTTGTGTTGGTGCAGGAAACCACTTTTGCACTTGTATTAGTGTGGAAAAACCACTTTTCGCACTTGTGTTAGTGTTGAAAAACCAGTTTTCACGCTTGTGTTAGTGTTGAAAAACCACTTTTCGCACTTGTGTTGGTGCAGGAAACCGCGTTTGCACTTGTATTAGTGTGGAAAAACCACTTTTCGCACTTGTGTTAGTGTTGAAAAACCACTTTTCGCACTTGTGTTAGTGTTGAAAAACCACTTTTCGCACTTGTGATAGTGTTGAAAAACCACTTTTCGCACTTGTGTTAGTGTTGAAAAACCACTTTTCACACTTGTGTTGGTGGAGGAAACCACTTTTGCACTTGTATTAGTGTGGAAAAAACACTTTTCGCACTTGTGTTAGTGTTGAAAAACCACTTTTCGCACTTGTGTTAGTGTTGAAAAACCACTTTTCGCACTTGTGTTAGTGTTGAAAAACCACTTTTCACACTTGTGTTGGTGCAGGAAACCACTTTTGCACTTGTATTAGTGTGGAAAAAACACTTTTTGCACTTGTGATAGTGTTGAAAACCCACTTTTCGCACTTGTGTTAGTGTTGAAAATCCACTTTTCGCACTTGTGTTAGTGTTGAAAAACCACTTTTCGCATTTGTGTTGGTGCAGGAAACCACTTTTGTACTTGTATTAGTGTGGAAAAAACACTTTTTGCACTTGTGATAGTGTTGAAAAACCACTTTTCGCACTCGTGTTGGTGCAGGAAACCACTTTTGCACTGTATTAGTGTTGAAAAAACACTTTTTGCACTTGTGATAGTGTTGAAAAACCACTTTTCGCACTTGTGTTAGTGTTGAAAAACCACTTTTCGCAGTTGTGTTGGTGCAGGAAACCACTTTTGCACTTGTATTAGTGTTGAAAAACCACTTTTCGCACTTGTGTTAGTGTTGAAAAACCACTTTTCGCACTTGTGATAGTGTTGAAAAACCACTTTTCGCACTTGTGTTAGTGTTGAAAAACCACTTTTCGCATTTGTGTTGGTGCAGGAAACCACTTTTGTACTTGTATTAGTGTGGAAAAAACACTTTTTGCACTTGTGATAGTGTTGAAAAACCACTTTTCGCACTCGTGTTGGTGCAGGAAACCACTTTTGCACTGTATTAGTGTTGAAAAAACACTTTTTGCACTTGTGATAGTGTTGAAAAACCACTTTTCGCACTTGTGTTAGTGTTGAAAAACCACTTTTCGCAGTTGTGTTGGTGCAGGAAACCACTTTTGCACTTGTATTAGTGTGGAAAAACCACTTTTTGCACTTGTGTTAGTGTTGAAAAACCACTTTTCGCACTTGTGTTAGTGTTGAAAAACCACTTTTCGCACTTGTGTTGGTGCAGGAAACCACTTTTGCACTTGTATTAGTGTGGAAAAACCACTTTTTGCACTGGTGATAGTGTTGAAAAACCACTTTTCGCACTTGTGTTAGTGTTGAAAAACCACTTTTCGCACTTGTGTTGGTGCAGGAAACCACTTTTGCACTTGTATTAGTGTGGGAAAACCACTTTTCGCACTTCTGTTAGTGTTGAAAAACCACTTTTCGCAGTTATGTTAGTGTTGAAAAACCACTTTTCGCACTTGTATTAGTGAAGGAAACCACTTTTCGCACTTGTGTTAGTGTTGAAAATCCACTTTTCGCACTTGGGTTAGTGTTGAAAAACCACTTTTCGCACTTGTGTTGGTGCTGGAAACCACTTTTGCAATTGTATTAGTGTGGAAAAAACACTTTTTGCACTTGTGATAGTGTTGAAAAACCACTTTTCGCACTTGTGTTGGTGCACGAAACCACTTTTGCACTTGTATTAGTGTGGAAAAAACACTTTTTGCACTTGTGATAGTGTTGAAAAACCACTTTTCGCACTTGTGTTAGTGTTGAAAAAACACTTTTCGCACTTGTGTTGGTGCAGGAAACCACTTTTGCACTTGTATTAGTGTGGAAAAAACACTTTTTGCACTTGTGATAGTGTTGAAAAACCACTTTTCACACTTGTGTTAGTGTTGAAAAACCACTTTTCGCACTTGTGTTGGTGCAGGAAACCACTTTTGCACTTGTATTAGTGTGGAAAAACCGCTTTTTGCACTTGTGTTAGTGTTGAAAAACCACTTTTCGCACTTGTGTTAGTGTTGAAAAACCACTTTTCGTCCTTGTGTTGGTGCAGGAAACCACTTTTGCACTTGTATTAGTGTGGAAAAAACACTTTTTGCACTTGTGATAGTTTTGAAAAACCACTTTTCGCACTTGTGTTGGTGCAGGAAACCACTTTTGCACTGGTATTAGTGTGGAAAAAACACTTTTTGCACTTGTGATAGTGTTGAAAAAACACTTTTTGCACTTGTGTTAGTGTTGAAAAACCACATTTCGCACTTGTGTTGGTGCAGGAAACCACTTTTGCAGTTATATTAGTGTGGAAAAAACACTTTTTGCACTTGTGATAGTGTTGAAAAAACACTTTTTGCACTTGTGTTAGTGTTGAAAAACCACTTTTCGCACTTGTGTTGGTGCAGGAAACCACTTTTGCACTTGTATTAGTGTGGAAAAACCACTTTTTGCACTTGTGTTAGTGTTGAAAAACCACTTTTCGCACTTGTGTTAGTGTTGAAAAACCACTTTTCGCACTTGTGTTGGTGCAGGAAACCACTTTTGCACTTGTATTAGTGTGGGAAAAACACTTTTCGCACTTGTGTTAGTGTTGAAAAACCACTTTTCACACTTGTGTTAGTGTTGAAAAACCACTTTTCGCACTTGTGTTGGTGCAGGAAACCACTTTTGCACATGTATTAGTGTGGAAAAACCACTTTTCGCACTTGTGTTAGTGTTGAAAAACCACTTTTCGCACTTGTGTTAGTGTTGAAAAACCACTTTTCGCACTTGTGTTGGTGCAGGAAACCACTTTTGCACTTGTATTATTGTGGAAAAAACACCTTTTGCACATGTGATAGTGTTGAAAAACCACTTTTCGCACTTGTGTTAGTGTTGAAAAAACACTTTTCGCACTTGTGTTGGTGCACGAAACCACTTTTGCACTTGTATTAGTGTGGAAAAAACACTTTTTGCACTTGTGATAGTGTTGAAAAACCACTTTTCGCACTTGTGTTAGTGTTGAAAAAACACTTTTCGCACTTGTGTTGGTGCAGGAAACCACTTTTGCACTTGTATTAGTGTGGAAAAAACACTTTTTGCACTTGTGATAGTGTTGAAAAACCACTTTTCACACTTGTGTTAGTGTTGAAAAACCACTTTTCGCACTTGTGTTGGTGCAGGAAACCACTTTTGCACTTGTATTAGTGTGGAAAACCACTTTTTGCACTTGTGTTAGTGTTGAAAAACCACTTTTCGCACTTGTGTTAGTGTTGAAAAACCACTTTTCGTCCTTGTGTTGGTGCAGGAAACCACTTTTGCACTTGTATTAGTGTGGAAAAAACACTTTTTGCACTTGTGATAGTTTTGAAAAACCACTTTTCGCACTTGTGTTGGTGCAGGAAACCACTTTTGCACTGGTATTAGTGTGGAAAAAACACTTTTTGCACTTGTGATAGTGTTGAAAAAACACTTTTTGCACTTGTGTTAGTGTTGAAAAACCACATTTCGCACTTGTGTTGGTGCAGGAAACCACTTTTGCAGTTGTATTAGTGTGGGAAAAACACTTTTTGCACTTGTGATAGTGTTGAAAAAACCCTTTTTGCACTTGTGTTAGTGTTGAAAAACCACTTTTCGCACTTGTGTTGGTGCAGGAAACCACTTTTGCACTTGTATTAGTGTGGAAAAACCACTTTTTGCACTTGTGTTAGTGTTGAAAAACCACTTTTCGCACTTGTGTTAGTGTTGAAAAACCACTTTTCGCACTTGTGTTAGTGTTCAAAAACCACTTTCCGCACTTGTGTTTGTGCAGGAAACCACTTTTGTACTTGTATTAGTGTGGAAAAAACACTTTTTGCACTTGTGTTAGTGTTGAAAAACCACTTTTCGCACTTGTGTTGGTGCAGGAAACCACTTTTGCACTGTATTAGTGTTGAAAAAACACTTTTTGCACTTGTGATAGTGTTGAAAAACCACTTTTCGCACTTGTGTTAGTGTTGAAAAACCACTTTTCGCAGTTGTGTTGGTGCAGGAAACCACTTTTGCACTTGTGTTAGTGTGGAAAAACCACTTTTCGCACTTGTGTTAGTGTTGAAAAACCACTTTTCCCACTTGTGTTAGTGTTGAAAAACCACTTTTCGCACTTGTGCTGGTGCAGGAAACCACTTTTGCACTTGTATTAGTGTGGAAAAACCACTTTTTGCACTTGTGTTAGTGTTGAAAAACCACTTTTCACACTTGTGTTAGTGTTGAAAAACCACTTTTCACACTTGTGTTGGTGCAGGAAACCACTTTTGCACTTGTATTAGTGTGGAAAAAACACTTTTTGCACTTGTGATAGTGTTGAAAAACCACTTTTCGCACTTGTGTTAGTGTTGAAAAACCACTTTTCGCACTTGTGTTGGTGCAGGAAACCACTTTTGCACTTGTATTAGTGTGGAAAAACCACTTTTTGCACTTGTGTTAGTGTTGAAAAACCACTTTTCGCATTTGTGTTAATGTTGAAAAACCACTTTTCGCACTTGTGTTGGTGCAGCAAACCACTTTTGCACTTGTATTAGTGTGGAAAAACCACTTTTCGCACTTGTGTTAGTGTTGAAAAACCACTTTTCACACTTGTGTTGGTGCAGGAAACCACTTTTGCACTTGTATTAGTGTGGAAAAAACACTTTTTGCACTTGTGATAGTGTTGAAAAACCACTTTTCGCACTTGTGTTAGTGTTGAAAAACCACTTTTCGCAGTTGTGTTGGTGCAGGAAACCACTTTTGCACTTGTGTTAGTGTGGAAAAACCACTTTTCGCACTTGTGTTAGTGTTGAAAAACCACTTTTCGCACTTGTGTTAGTGTTGAAAAACCACTTTTCGCACTTGTGCTGGTGCAGGAAACCACTTTTGCACTTGTATTAGTGTGGAAAAACCACTTTTCGCACTTGTGTTAGTGTTGAAAAACCACTTTTCACACTTGTGTTAGTGTTGAAAAACCACTTTTCGCACTTGTGTTGGTGCAGGAAACCACTTTTGCACTTGTATTAGTGTGGAAAAAACACTTTTTGCACTTGTGATAGTGTTGAAAAACCACTTTTCGCACTTGTGTTAGTGTTGAAAAACCACTTTTCGCACTTGTGTTGGTGCAGGAAACCACTTTTGCACTTGTACTAGTGTGGAAAAACCACTTTTTGCACTTGTGTTAGTGTTGAAAAACCACTTTTCGCATTTGTGTTAATGTTGAAAAACCACTTTTCGCACTTGTGTTGGTGCAGCAAACCACTTTTGCACTTGTATTAGTGTGGAAAAAACACTTTTTGCACTTGTGATAGTGTTGAAAAACCACTTTTCGCACTTGTGTTAGTGTTGAAAAACCACTTTTCGCACTTGTGTTGGTGCAGGAAACCACTTTTGCACTTGTATTAGTGTGGAAAAACCACTTTTCGCACTTGTGTTAGTGTTGAAAAACCACTTTTCGCACTTCTGTTAGTGTTGAAAAACCACTTTTCGCAATTGTGTTGGTGCAGGAAACCACTTTTGCACTTGTATTAGTGTGGGAAAAACACTTTTTGCACTTGTGTTAGTGTTGAAAAACCACTTTTCACACCTGTGTTAGTGTTGAAAAACCACTTTTCGCACTTGTGTTGGTGCAGCAAACCACTTTTGCACATGTATTAGTGTGGAAAAACCACTTTTCGCACTTGTGTTAGTGTTGAAAAACCACTTTTCACACTTGTGTTGGTGCAGGAAACCACTTTTGCACTTGTATTAGTGTGGAAAAAACACTTTTTGCACATGTGATAGTGTTGAAAAACCACTTTTCGCACTTGTGTTAGTGTTGAAAATACACTTTTCGCACTTGTGTTGGTGCAGGAAACCACTTTTGCACTTGTATTAGTGTGGAAAAAACACTTTTTGCACTTGTGATAGTGTTGAAAAACCACTTTTCGCACTTGTGTTAGTGTTGAAAAACCACTTTTCGCACTTGTGTTGGTGCAGGAAACCACTTTTGCACTTGTATTAGTGTGGAAAAACCACTTTTTGCACTTGTGTTAGTGTTGAAAAACCACTTTTCGCACTTGTGTTAGTGTTGAAAAACCACTTTTCGCACTTGTGTTGGTGGAGGACACCACTTTTGCACTTGTATTAGTGTGGAAAAACCACTTTTCGCACTTGTGTTAGTGTTGAAAAACCACTTTTCACACTTGTGTTAGTGTTGAAAAACCACTTTTCGCACTTGTGTTGGTGCAGGAAACCACTTTTGCACTTGTATTAGTGTGGAAAAAACACTTTTTGCACTTGTGATAGTGTTGAAAAACCACTTTTCGCACTTGTGTTAGTGTTGAAAAACCACTTTTCGCACTTGTGTTGGTGCAGGAAACCACTTTTGCACTTGTATTAGTGTGGAAAAACCACTTTTTGCACTTGTGTTAGTGTTGAAAAACCACTTTTCGCACTTGTGTTAGTGTTGAAAAACCACTTTTCGCACTTGTGTTGGTGGAGGACACCACTTTTGCACTTGTATTAGTGTGGAAAAAACACTTTTTGCACTTGTGATAGTGTTGAAAACCCACTTTTCGCACTTGTGTTAGTGTTGAAAATCCAGTTTTCGCACTTGTGTTAGTGTTGAAAAACCACTTTTCGCATTTGTGTTGGTGCAGGAAACCACTTTTGTACTTGTATTAGTGTGGAAAAAACACTTTTTGCACTTGTGATAGTGTTGAAAAACCACTTTTCGCACTTGTGTTGGTGCAGGAAACCACTTTTGCACTGTATTAGTGTTGAAAAAACACTTTTTGCACTTGTGATAGTGTTGAAAAACCACTTTTCACACTTGTGTTAGTGTTGAAAAACCACTTTTCGCAGTTGTGTTGGTGCAGGAAACCACTTTTGCACTTGTATTAGTGTGGAAAAACCACTTTTTGCACTTGTGTTAGTGTTGAAAAACCACTTTTCGCACTTGTGTTAGTGTTGAAAAACCACTTTTCGCACTTGTTTTGGTGCAGGAAACCACTTTTGCACTTGTATTAGTGTGGAAAAACCACTTTTCGCACTTGTGTTAGTGTTGAAAAACCAGTTTTCACACTTGTGTTAGTGTTGAAAAACCACTTTTCGCACTTGTGTTGGTGCAGGAAACCGCGTTTGCACTTGTATTAGTATGGAAAAATCACTTTTCGCACTTGTGTTAGTGTTGAAAAACCACTTTTCGCACTTGTGTTAGTGTTGAAAAACCACTTTTCGCACTTGTGATAGTGTTGAAAAACCACTTTTCGCACTTGTGTTAGTGTTGAAAAAACACTTTTCGCACTTGTGTTGGTGGAGGAAACCACTTTTGCACTTGTATTAGTGTGGAAAAAACACTTTTTGCACTTGTGATAGTGTTGAAAAACCACTTTTCGCACTTGTGTTAGTGTTGAAAAACCACTTTTCGCACTTGTGTTGGTGGAGGAAACCACTTTTGCACTTGTATTAGTGTGGAAAAAACACTTTTTGCACTTGTGATAGTGTTGAAAACCCACTTTTCGCACTTGTGTTAGTGTTGAAAATCCACTTTTCGCACTTGTGTTATTGTTGAAAAACCACTTTTCGCACTTGTGTTGGTGCAGGAAACCACTTTTGTACTTGTATTAGTGTGGAAAAAACACTTTTTGCACTTGTGATAGTGTTGAAAAACCACTTTTCGCACTTGTGTTGGTGCAGGAAACCACTTTTGCACTTGTTTTAGTGTGGAAAAAACACTTTTTGCACTTGTGATAGTGTTAAAAACCACTTTTCGCACTTGTGTTAGTGTTGAAAAACCACTTTTCGCACTTGTGTTGGTTCAGGAAACCACTTTTGCACTTGTATTAGTGTGGAAAAACCACTTTTCGCACTTGTGTTAGTGTTGAAAAACCACTTTTCGCACTTGTGTTAGTGTTGAAAAACCACTTTTCGCACTTGTGTTGGTGCAGGAAGCCACTTTTGCACTTGTATTAGTGTGGGAAAAACACTTTTCGCACTTGTGTTAGTGTTGAAAAACCACTTTTCACACTTGTGTTAGTGTTGAAAAACCACTTTTCGCACTTGTGTTGGTGCAGGAAACCACTTTTGCACATGTATTAGTGTGGAAAAACCACTTTTCGCACTTGTGTTAGTGTTGAAAAACCACTTTTCGCACTTGTGTTAGTGTTGAAAAACCACTTTTCGCACTTGTGTTGGTGCAGGAAACCACTTTTGCACTTGTATTAGTGTGGAAAAAACACCTTTTGCACATGTGATAGTGTTGAAAAACCACTTTTCGCACATGTGTTAGTGTTGAAAAAACACTTTTCGCACTTGTGTTGGTGCAGGAAACCACTTTTGCACTTGTATTAGTGTGGAAAAAACACTTTTTGCACTTGTGATAGTGTTGAAAAACCACTTTTCGCACTTGTGTTAGTGTTGAAAAACCACTTTTCGCACTTGTGTTGGTGCAGTAAACCACTTTTGCACTTGTATTAGTGTGGAAAAACCACTTTTCGCACTTGTGTTGGTGCAGTAAACCACTTTTGCACTTGTATTAGTGTGGAAAAACCACTTTTCGCACTTGTGTTAGTGTTGAAAAACCACTTTTTGCACTTGTGTTAGTGTTGAAAAACCACTTTTCGCACTTGTGTTGGTGCAGGAAACCACTTTTGTACTTGTATTCGTGTGGAAAAAACACTTTTTGCACTTGTGATAGTGTTGAAAAACCACTTTTCGCACTTGTGTTGGTGCAGGAAACCACTTTTGCACTGTATTAGTGTTGAAAAAACACTTTTTGCACTTGTGATAGTGTTGAAAAACCACTTTTCGCACTTGTGTTAGTGCAGGAAACCACTTTTGCACTTGTGTTAGTGTGGAAAAACCACTTTTCGCACTTGTGTTAGTGTTGAAAAACCACTTTTCGCACTTGTGTTAGTGTTGAAAAACCACTTTTCGCACTTGTGTTGGTGCAGGAAACCACTTTTGTACTTGTATTAGTGTGGAAAAAACACTTTTTGCACTTGTGATAGTGTTGAAAAACCACTTTTCGCACTTGTGTTGGTGCAGGAAACCACTTTTGCACTGTATTAGTGTTGAAAAAACACTTTTTGCACTTGTGATAGTGTTGAAAAACCACTTTTCGCAGTTGTGTTGGTGCAGGAAACCACTTTTGCACTTGTGTTAGTGTGGAAAAACCACTTTTCGCACTTGTGTTAGTGTTGAAAAACCACTTTTCGCACTTGTGTTAGTGTTGAAAAACCACTTTTCGCACTTGTGCTGGTGCAGGAAACCACTTTTGCACTTGTATTAGTGTGGAAAAACCACTTTTTGCACTTGTGTTAGTGTTGAAAAACCACTTTTCGCACTTGTGTTAGTGTTGAAAAACCACTTTTCGTCCTTGTGTTGGTGCAGGAAACCACTTTTGCACTTGTATTAGTGTGGAAAAAACACTTTTTGCACTTGTGATAGTTTTGAAAAACCACTTTTCGCACTTGTGTTGGTGCAGGAAACCACTTTTGCACTGGTATTAGTGTGGAAAAAACACTTTTTGCACTTGTGATAGTGTTGAAAAAACACTTTTTGCACTTGTGTTAGTGTTGAAAAACCACATTTCGCACTTGTGTTGGTGCAGGAAACCACTTTTGCAGTTGTATTAGTGTGGAAAAAACACTTTTTGCACTTGTGATAGTGTTGAAAAAACACTTTTTGCACTTGTGTTAGTGTTGAAAAACCACTTTTCGCACTTGTGTTGGTGCAGGAAACCACTTTTGCACTTGTATTAGTGTGGAAAAACCACTTTTTGCACTTGTGTTAGTGTTGAAAAACCACTTTTCGCACTTGTGTTAGTGTTGAAAAACCACTTTTCGCACTTGTGTTGGTGCAGGAAACCACTTTTGCACTTGTATTAGTGTGGGAAAAACACTTTTCGCACTTGTGTTAGTGTTGAAAAACCACTTTTCACACTTGTGTTAGTGTTGAAAAACCACTTTTCGCACTTGTGTTGGTGCAGGAAACCACTTTTGCACATGTATTAGTGTGGAAAAACCACTTTTCGCACTTGTGTTAGTGTTGAAAAACCACTTTTCGCACTTGTGTTAGTGTTGAAAAACCACTTTTCGCACTTGTGTTGGTGCAGGAAACCACTTTTGCACTTGTATTATTGTGGAAAAAACACCTTTTGCACATGTGATAGTGTTGAAAAACCACTTTTCGCACTTGTGTTAGTGTTGAAAAAACACTTTTCGCACTTGTGTTGGTGCACGAAACCACTTTTGCACTTGTATTAGTGTGGAAAAAACACTTTTTGCACTTGTGATAGTGTTGAAAAAACACTTTTCGCACTTGTGTTAGTGTTGAAAAAACACTTTTCGCACTTGTGTTGGTGCAGGAAACCACTTTTGCACTTGTATTAGTGTGGAAAAAACACTTTTTGCACTTGTGATAGTGTTGAAAAACCACTTTTCACACTTGTGTTAGTGTTGAAAAACCACTTTTCGCACTTGTGTTGGTGCAGGAAACCACTTTTGCACTTGTATTAGTGTGGAAAACCACCTTTTGCACTTGTGTTAGTGTTGAAAAACCACTTTTCGCACTTGTGTTAGTGTTGAAAAACCACTTTTCGTCCTTGTGTTGGTGCAGGAAACCACTTTTGCACTTGTATTAGTGTGGAAAAAACACTTTTTGCACTTGTGATAGTTTTGAAAAACCACTTTTCGCACTTGTGTTGGTGCAGGAAACCACTTTTGCACTGGTATTAGTGTGGAAAAACACTTTTTGCACTTGTGATAGTGTTGAAAAAACACTTTTTGCACTTGTGTTAGTGTTGAAAAACCACATTTCGCACTTGTGTTGGTGCAGGAAACCACTTTTGCAGTTGTATTAGTGTGGAAAAAACACTTTTTGCACTTGTGATAGTGTTGAAAAAAACCCTTTTTGCACTTGTGTTAGTGTTGAAAAACCACTTTTCGCACTTGTGTTGGTGCAGGAAACCACTTTTGCACTTGTATTAGTGTGGAAAAACCACTTTTTGCACTTGTGTTAGTGTTGAAAAACCACTTTTCGCACTTGTGTTAGTGTTGAAAAACCACTTTTCGCACTTGTGTTAGTGTTCAAAAACCACTTTCCGCACTTGTGTTGGTGCAGGAAACCACTTTTGTACTTGTATTAGTGTGGAAAAAACACTTTTTGCACTTGTGTTAGTGTTGAAAAACCACTTTTCGCACTTGTGTTGGTGCAGGAAACCACTTTTGCACTGTATTAGTGTTGAAAAAACACTTTTTGCACTTGTGATAGTGTTGAAAAACCACTTTTCGCACTTGTGTTAGTGTTGAAAAACCACTTTTCGCAGTTGTGTTGGTGCAGGAAACCACTTTTGCACTTGTGTTAGTGTGGAAAAACCACTTTTCACACTTGTGTTAGTGTTGAAAAACCACTTTTCGCACTTGTGTTAGTGTTGAAAAACCACTTTTCGCACTTGTGCTGGTGCAGGAAACCACTTTTGCACTTGTATTAGTGTGGAAAAACCACTTTTCGCACTTGTGTTAGTGTTGAAAAACCACTTTTCACACTTGTGTTAGTGTTGAAAAACCACTTTTCGCACTTGTGTTGGTGCAGGAAACCACTTTTGCACTTGTATTAGTGTGGAAAAAACACTTTTTGCACTTGTGATAGTGTTGAAAAACCACTTTTCGCACTTGTGTTAGTGTTGAAAAACCACTTTTCGCACTTGTGTTGGTGCAGGAAACCACTTTTGCACTTGTATTAGTGTGGAAAAACCACTTTTCGCACTTGTGTTAGTGTTGAAAAACCACTTTTCGCACTTCTGTTAGTGTTGAAAAACCACTTTTCGCACTTGTGTTGGTGCAGGAAACCACTTTTGCACTTGTATTAGTGTGGGAAAAACACTTTTTGCACTTGTGTTAGTGTTGAAAAACCACTTTTCACACCTGTGTTAGTGTTGAAAAACCACTTTTCGCACTTGTGTTGGTGCAGCAAACCACTTTTGCACATGTATTAGTGTGGAAAAACCACTTTTCGCACTTGTGTTAGTGTTGAAAAACCACTTTTCACACTTGTGTTGGTGCAGGAAACCACTTTTGCACTTGTATTAGTGTGGAAAAAACACTTTTTGCACATGTGATAGTGTTGAAAAACCACTTTTCGCACTTGTGTTAGTGTTGAAAATACACTTTTCGCACTTGTGTTGGTGCAGGAAACCACTTTTGCAGTTGTATTAGTGTGGAAAAAACACTTTTTGCACTTGTGATAGTGTTGAAAAAACACTTTTTGCACTTGTGTTAGTGTTGAAAAACCACTTTTCGCACTTGTGTTGGTGCAGGAAACCACTTTTGCACTTGTATTAGTGTGGAAAAACCACTTTTTGCACTTGTGTTAGTGTTGAAAAACCACTTTTCGCACTTGTATTAGTGTTGAAAAACCACTTTTCGCACTTGTGTTGGTGCAGGAAACCACTTTTGCACTTGTATTAGTGTGGGAAAAACACTTTTCGCACTTGTGTTAGTGTTGAAAAACCACTTTTCACACTTGTGTTAGTGTTGAAAAACCACTTTTCGCACTTGTGTTGGTGCAGGAAACCACTTTTGCACTTGTATTAGTGTGGAAAAACCACTTTTTGCACTTGTGTTAGTGTTGAAAAACCACTTTTCGCACTTGTGTTAGTGTTGAAAATACACTTTTCGCACTTGTGTTGGTGCAGGAAACCACTTTTGCAGTTGTATTAGTGTGGAAAAAACACTTTTTGCACTTGTGATAGTGTTGAAAAAACACTTTTTGCACTTGTGTTAGTGTTGAAAAACCACTTTTCGCACTTGTGTTGGTGCAGGAAACCACTTTTGCACTTGTATTAGTGTGGAAAAACCACTTTTTGCACTTGTGTTAGTGTTGAAAAACCACTTTTCGCACTTGTGTTAGTGTTGAAAAACCACTTTTCGCACTTGTGTTGGTGCAGGAAACCACTTTTGCACTTGTATTAGTGTGGGAAAAACACTTTTCGCACTTGTGTTAGTGTTGAAAAACCACTTTTCACACTTGTGTTAGTGTTGAAAAACCACTTTTCGCACTTGTGTTGGTGCAGGAAACCACTTTTGCACATGTATTAGTGTGGAAAAACCACTTTTCGCACTTGTGTTAGTGTTGAAAAACCACTTTTCGCACTTGTGTTAGTGTTGAAAAACCACTTTTCGCACTTGTGTTGGTGCAGGAAACCACTTTTGCACTTGTATTATTGTGGAAAAAACACCTTTTGCACATGTGATAGTGTTGAAAAACCACTTTTCGCACTTGTGTTAGTGTTGAAAAAACACTTTTCGCACTTGTGTTGGTGCACGAAACCACTTTTGCACTTGTATTAGTGTGGAAAAAACACTTTTTGCACTTGTGATAGTGTTGAAAAAACACTTTTCGCACTTGTGTTAGTGTTGAAAAAACACTTTTCGCACTTGTGTTGGTGCAGGAAACCACTTTTGCACTTGTATTAGTGTGGAAAAAACACTTTTTGCACTTGTGATAGTGTTGAAAAACCACTTTTCACACTTGTGTTAGTGTTGAAAAACCACTTTTCGCACTTGTGTTGGTGCAGGAAACCACTTTTGCACTTGTATTAGTGTGGAAAACCACCTTTTGCACTTGTGTTAGTGTTGAAAAACCACTTTTCGCACTTGTGTTAGTGTTGAAAAACCACTTTTCGTCCTTGTGTTGGTGCAGGAAACCACTTTTGCACTTGTATTAGTGTGGAAAAAACACTTTTTGCACTTGTGATAGTTTTGAAAAACCACTTTTCGCACTTGTGTTGGTGCAGGAAACCACTTTTGCACTGGTATTAGTGTGGAAAAAACACTTTTTGCACTTGTGATAGTGTTGAAAAAACACTTTTTGCACTTGTGTTAGTGTTGAAAAACCACATTTCGCACTTGTGTTGGTGCAGGAAACCACTTTTGCAGTTGTATTAGTGTGGAAAAAACACTTTTTGCACTTGTGATAGTGTTGAAAAAACCCTTTTTGCACTTGTGTTAGTGTTGAAAAACCACTTTTCGCACTTGTGTTGGTGCAGGAAACCACTTTTGCACTTGTATTAGTGTGGAAAAACCACTTTTTGCACTTGTGTTAGTGTTGAAAAACCACTTTTCGCACTTGTGTTAGTGTTGAAAAACCACTTTTCGCACTTGTGTTAGTGTTCAAAAACCACTTTCCGCACTTGTGTTGGTGCAGGAAACCACTTTTGTACTTGTATTAGTGTGGAAAAAACACTTTTTGCACTTGTGTTAGTGTTGAAAAACCACTTTTCGCACTTGTGTTGGTGCAGGAAACCACTTTTGCACTGTATTAGTGTTGAAAAAACACTTTTTGCACTTGTGATAGTGTTGAAAAACCACTTTTCGCACTTGTGTTAGTGTTGAAAAACCACTTTTCGCAGTTGTGTTGGTGCAGGAAACCACTTTTGCACTTGTGTTAGTGTGGAAAAACCACTTTTCACACTTGTGTTAGTGTTGAAAAACCACTTTTCGCACTTGTGTTAGTGTTGAAAAACCACTTTTCGCACTTGTGCTGGTGCAGGAAACCACTTTTGCACTTGTATTAGTGTGGAAAAACCACTTTTCGCACTTGTGTTAGTGTTGAAAAACCACTTTTCACACTTGTGTTAGTGTTGAAAAACCACTTTTCGCACTTGTGTTGGTGCAGGAAACCACTTTTGCACTTGTATTAGTGTGGAAAAAACACTTTTTGCACTTGTGATAGTGTTGAAAAACCACTTTTCGCACTTGTGTTAGTGTTGAAAAACCACTTTTCGCACTTGTGTTGGTGCAGGAAACCACTTTTGCACTTGTATTAGTGTGGAAAAACCACTTTTTGCACTTGTGTTAGTGTTGAAAAACCACTTTTCGCATTTGTGTTAATGTTGAAAAACCACTTTTCGCACTTGTGTTGGTGCAGCAAACCACTTTTGCACTTGTATTAGTGTGGAAAAAACACTTTTTGCACTTGTGATAGTGTGGAAAAACCACTTTTCGCACTTGTGTTAGTGTTGAAAAACCACTTTTCGCACTTGTGTTGGTGCAGGAAACCACTTTTGCACTTGTATTAGTGTGGAAAAACCACTTTTCGCACTTGTGTTAGTGTTGAAAAACCACTTTTCGCACTTCTGTTAGTGTTGAAAAACCACTTTTCGCACTTGTGTTGGTGCAGGAAACCACTTTTGCACTTGTATTAGTGTGGGAAAAACACTTTTTGCACTTGTGTTAGTGTTGAAAAACCACTTTTCACACCTGTGTTAGTGTTGAAAAACCACTTTTCGCACTTGTGTTGGTGCAGCAAACCACTTTTGCACATGTATTAGTGTGGAAAAACCACTTTTCGCACTTGTGTTAGTGTTGAAAAACCACTTTTCACACTTGTGTTGGTGCAGGAAACCACTTTTGCACTTGTATTAGTGTGGAAAAAACACTTTTTGCACATGTGATAGTGTTGAAAAACCACTTTTCGCACTTGTGTTAGTGTTGAAAATACACTTTTCGCACTTGTGTTGGTGCAGGAAACCACTTTTGCACTTGTATTAGTGTGGAAAAAACACTTTTTGCACTTGTGATAGTGTTGAAAAACCACTTTTCGCACTTGTGTTAGTGTTGAAAAACCACTTTTCGCACTTGTGTTGGTGCAGGAAACCACTTTTGCACTTGTATTAGTGTGGAAAAACCACTTTTTGCACTTGTGTTAGTGTTGAAAAACCACTTTTCGCACTTGTGTTAGTGTTGAAAAACCACTTTTCGCACTTGTGTTGGTGGAGGACACCACTTTTGCACTTGTATTAGTGTGGAAAAACCACTTTTCGCACTTGTGTTAGTGTTGAAAAACCACTTTTCACACTTGTGTTAGTGTTGAAAAACCACTTTTCGCACTTGTGTTGGTGGAGGACACCACTTTTGCACTTGTGTTAGTGTGGAAAAACCACTTTTCGCACTTGTGTTAGTGTTGAAAAACCACTTTTCACACTTGTGTTAGTGTTGAAAAACCACTTTTCGCACTTGTGTTGGTGCAGGAAACCACTTTTGCACTTGTATTATTGTGGAAAAAACACTTTTTGCACTTGTGATAGTGTTGAAAAAACACTTTTTGCACTTGTGTTAGTGTTGAAAAACCACATTTCGCACTTGTGTTGGTGCAGGAAACCACTTTTGCAGTTGTATTAGTGTGGAAAAAACACTTTTTGCACTTGTGATAGTGTTGAAAAAACACTTTTTGCACTTGTGTTAGTGTTGAAAAACCACTTTTCGCACTTGTGTTGGTGCAGGAAACCACTTTTGCACTTGTATTAGTGTGGAAAAACCACTTTTTGCACTTGTGTTAGTGCTGAAAAACCACTTTTCGCACTTGTGTTAGTGTTGAAAAACCACTTTTCGCACTTGTGTTGGTGCAGGAAACCACTTTTGCACTTGTATTAGTGTGGGAAAAACACTTTTCGCACTTGTGTTAGTGTTGAAAAACCACTTCTCACACTTGTGTTAGTGTTGAAAAACCACTTTTCGCACTTGTGTTGGTGCAGGAAACCACTTTTGCACATGTATTAGTGTGGAAAAACCACTTTTCGCACTTGTGTTAGTGTTGAAAAACCACTTTTCGCACTTGTGTTAGTGTTGAAAAACCACTTTTCGCACTTGTGTTGGTGCAGGAAACCACTTTTGCACTTGTATTATTGTGGAAAAAACACCTTTTGCACATGTGATAGTGTTGAAAAACCACTTTTCGCACTTGTGTTAGTGTTGAAAAAACACTTTTCGCACTTGTGTTGGTGCACGAAACCACTTTTGCACTTGTATTAGTGTGGAAAAAACACTTTTTGCACTTGTGATAGTGTTGAAAAACCACTTTTCGCACTTGTGTTAGTGTTGAAAAAACACTTTTCGCACTTGTGTTGGTGCAGGAAACCACTTTTGCACTTGTATTAGTGTGGAAAAAACACTTTTTGCACTTGTGATAGTGTTGAAAAACCACTTTTCACACTTGTGTTAGTGTTGAAAAACCACTTTTCGCACTTGTGTTGGTGCAGGAAACCACTTTTGCACTTGTATTAGTGTGGAAAACCACTTTTTGCACTTGTGTTAGTGTTGAAAAACCACTTTTCGCACTTGTGTTAGTGTTGAAAAACCACTTTTCGTCCTTGTGTTGGTGCAGGAAACCACTTTTGCACTTGTATTAGTGTGGAAAAAACACTTTTTGCACTTGTGATAGTTTTGAAAAACCACTTTTCGCACTTGTGTTGGTGCAGGAAACCACTTTTGCACTGGTATTAGTGTGGAAAAAACACTTTTTGCACTTGTGATAGTGTTGAAAAAACACTTTTTGCACTTGTGTTAGTGTTGAAAAACCACATTTCGCACTTGTGTTGGTGCAGGAAACCACTTTTGCAGTTGTATTAGTGTGGAAAAAACACTTTTTGCACTTGTGATAGTGTTGAAAAAACCCTTTTTGCACTTGTGTTAGTGTTGAAAAACCACTTTTCGCACTTGTGTTGGTGCAGGAAACCACTTTTGCACTTGTATTAGTGTGGAAAAACCACTTTTTGCACTTGTGTTAGTGTTGAAAAACCACTTTTCGCACTTGTGTTAGTGTTGAAAAACCACTTTTCGCACTTGTGTTAGTGTTCAAAAACCACTTTCCGCACTTGTGTTGGTGCAGGAAACCACTTTTGTACTTGTATTAGTGTGGAAAAAACACTTTTTGCACTTGTGTTAGTGTTGAAAAACCACTTTTCGCACTTGTGTTGGTGCAGGAAACCACTTTTGCACTGTATTAGTGTTGAAAAAACACTTTTTGCACTTGTGATAGTGTTGAAAAACCACTTTTCGCACTTGTGTTAGTGTTGAAAAACCACTTTTCGCAGTTGTGTTGGTGCAGGAAACCACTTTTGCACTTGTGTTAGTGTGGAAAAACCACTTTTCGCACTTGTGTTAGTGTTGAAAAACCACTTTTCGCACTTGTGTTAGTGTTGAAAAACCACTTTTCGCACTTGTGCTGGTGCAGGAAACCACTTTTGCACTTGTATTAGTGTGGAAAAACCACTTTTCGCACTTGTGTTAGTGTTGAAAAACCACTTTTCACACTTGTGTTAGTGTTGAAAAACCACTTTTCGCACTTGTGTTGGTGCAGGAAACCACTTTTGCACTTGTATTAGTGTGGAAAAAACACTTTTTGCACTTGTGATAGTGTTGAAAAACCACTTTTCGCACTTGTGTTAGTGTTGAAAAACCACTTTTCGCACTTGTGTTGGTGCAGGAAACCACTTTTGCACTTGTATTAGTGTGGAAAAACCACTTTTTGCCCTTGTGTTAGTGTTGAAAAACCACTTTTCGCATTTGTGTTAATGTTGAAAAACCACTTTTCGCACTTGTGTTGGTGCAGCAAACCACTTTTGCACTTGTATTAGTGTGGAAAAAACACTTTTTGCACTTGTGATAGTGTTGAAAAACCACTTTTCGCACTTGTGTTAGTGTTGAAAAACCACTTTTCGCACTTGTGTTGGTGCAGGAAACCACTTTTGCACTTGTATTAGTGTGGAAAAACCACTTTTCGCACTTGTGTTAGTGTTGAAAAACCACTTTTCGCACTTCTGTTAGTGTTGAAAAACCACTTTTCGCACTTGTGTTGGTGCAGGAAACCACGTTTGCACTTGTATTAGTGTGGGAAAAACACTTTTTGCACTTGTGTTAGTGTTGAAAAACCACTTTTCACACCTGTGTTAGTGTTGAAAAACCACTTTTCGCACTTGTGTTGGTGCAGCAAACCACCTTTGCACATGTATTAGTGTGGAAAAACCACTTTTCGCACTTGTGTTAGTGTTGAAAAACCACTTTTCACACTTGTGTTGGTGCAGGAAACCACTTTTGCACTTGTATTAGTGTGGAAAAAACACTTTTTGCACATGTGATAGTGTTGAAAAACCACTTTTCGCACTTGTGTTAGTGTTGAAAATACACTTTTCGCACTTGTGTTGGTGCAGGAAACCACTTTTGCACTTGTATTAGTGTGGAAAAAACACTTTTTGCACTTGTGATAGTGTTGAAAAACCACTTTTCGCACTTGTGTTAGTGTTGAAAAACCACTTTTCGCACTTGTGTTGGTGCAGGAAACCACTTTTGCACTTGTATTAGTGTGGAAAAACCACTTTTTGCACTTGTGTTAGTGTTGAAAAACCACTTTTCGCACTTGTGTTAGTGTTGAAAAACCACTTTTCGCACTTGTGTTGGTGGAGGACACCACTTTTGCACTTGTATTAGTGTGGAAAAACCACTTTTCGCACTTGTGTTAGTGTTGAAAAACCACTTTTCACACTTGTGTTAGTGTTGAAAAACCACTTTTCGCACTTGTGTTGGTGCAGGAAACCACTTTTGCACTTGTATTATTGTGGAAAAAACACTTTTTGCACTTGTGATAGTGTTGAAAAACCACTTTTCGCACTTGTGTTAGTGTTGAAAAACCACTTTTCGCACTTGTGTTGGTGCAGGAAACCACTTTTGCACTTGTATTAGTGTGGAAAAACCACTTTTTGCACTTGTGTTAGTGTTGAAAAACCACTTTTCGCACTTGTGTTAGTGTTGAAAAACCACTTTTCGCACTTGTGTTGGTGGAGGACACCACTTTTGCACTTGTATTAGTGTGGAAAAAACACTTTTTGCACTTGTGATAGTGTTGAAAACCCACTTTTCGCACTTGTGTTAGTGTTGAAAATCCAGTTTTCGCACTTGTGTTAGTGTTGAAAAACCACTTTTCGCATTTGTGTTGGTGCAGGAAACCACTTTTGTACTTGTATTAGTGTGGAAAAAACACTTTTTGCACTTGTGATAGTGTTGAAAAACCACTTTTCGCACTTGTGTTGGTGCAGGAAACCACTTTTGCACTGTATTAGTGTTGAAAAAACACTTTTTGCACTTGTGATAGTGTTGAAAAACCACTTTTCACACTTGTGTTAGTGTTGAAAAACCACTTTTCGCAGTTGTGTTGGTGCAGGAAACCACTTTTGCACTTGTATTAGTGTGGAAAAACCACTTTTTGCACTTGTGTTAGTGTTGAAAAACCACTTTTCGCACTTGTGTTAGTGTTGAAAAACCACTTTTCGCACTTGTTTTGGTGCAGGAAACCACTTTTGCACTTGTATTAGTGTGGAAAAACCACTTTTCGCACTTGTGTTAGTGTTGAAAAACCAGTTTTCACACTTGTGTTAGTGTTGAAAAACCACTTTTCGCACTTGTGTTGGTGCAGGAAACCGCGTTTGCACTTGTATTAGTATGGAAAAATCACTTTTCGCACTTGTGTTAGTGTTGAAAAACCACTTTTCGCACTTGTGTTAGTGTTGAAAAACCACTTTTCGCACTTGTGATAGTGTTGAAAAACCACTTTTCGCACTTGTGTTAGTGTTGAAAAAACACTTTTCGCACTTGTGTTGGTGGAGGAAACCACTTTTGCACTTGTATTAGTGTGGAAAAAACACTTTTTGCACTTGTGATAGTGTTGAAAAACCACTTTTCGCACTTGTGTTAGTGTTGAAAAACCACTTTTCGCACTTGTGTTGGTGGAGGAAACCACTTTTGCACTTGTATTAGTGTGGAAAAAACACTTTTTGCACTTGTGATAGTGTTGAAAACCCACTTTTCGCACTTGTGTTAGTGTTGAAAATCCACTTTTCGCACTTGTGTTATTGTTGAAAAACCACTTTTCGCACTTGTGTTGGTGCAGGAAACCACTTTTGTACTTGTATTAGTGTGGAAAAAACACTTTTTGCACTTGTGATAGTGTTGAAAAACCACTTTTCGCACTTGTGTTGGTGCAGGAAACCACTTTTGCACTTGTTTTAGTGTGGAAAAAACACTTTTTGCACTTGTGATAGTGTTAAAAACCACTTTTCGCACTTGTGTTAGTGTTGAAAAACCACTTTTCGCACTTGTGTTGGTGCAGGAAACCACTTTTGCACTTGTATTAGTGTGGAAAAACCACTTTTCGCACTTGTGTTAGTGTTGAAAAACCACTTTTCGCACTTGTGTTAGTGTTGAAAAACCACTTTTCGCACTTGTGTTGGTGCAGGCAGCCACTTTTGCACTTGTATTAGTGTGGGAAAAACACTTCGCACTTGTGTTAGTGTTGAAAAACCACTTTTCACACTTGTGTTAGTGTTGAAAAACCACTTTTCGCACTTGTGTTGGTGCAGGAAACCACTTTTGCACATGTATTAGTGTGGAAAAACCACTTTTCGCACTTGTGTTAGTGTTGAAAAACCACTTTTCGCACTTGTGTTAGTGTTGAAAAACCACTTTTCGCACTTGTGTTGGTGCAGGAAACCACTTTTGCACTTGTATTAGTGTGGAAAAAACACCTTTTGCACATGTGATAGTGTTGAAAAACCACTTTTCGCACATGTGTTAGTGTTGAAAAAACACTTTTCGCACTTGTGTTGGTGCAGGAAACCACTTTTGCACTTGTATTAGTGTGGAAAAAACACTTTTTGCACTTGTGATAGTGTTGAAAAACCACTTTTCGCACTTGTGTTAGTGTTGAAAAACCACTTTTCACACTTGTGTTGGTGCAGTAAACCACTTTTGCACTTGTATTAGTGTGGAAAAACCACTTTTCGCACTTGTGTTGGTGCAGTAAACCACTTTTGCACTTGTATTAGTGTGGAAAAACCACTTTTCGCACTTGTGTTAGTGTTGAAAAACCACTTTTCGCACTTGTGTTAGTGTTGAAAAACCACTTTTCGCACTTGTGTTGGTGCAGGAAACCACTTTTGTACTTGTATTCGTGTGGAAAAAACACTTTTTGCACTTGTGATAGTGTTGAAAAACCACTTTTCGCACTTGTGTTGGTGCAGGAAACCACTTTTGCACTGTATTAGTGTTGAAAAAACACTTTTTGCACTTGTGATAGTGTTGAAAAACCACTTTTCGCACTTGTGTTAGTGCAGGAAACCACTTTTGCACTTGTGTTAGTGTGGAAAAACCACTTTTCGCACTTGTGTTAGTGTTGAAAAACCACTTTTCGCACTTGTGTTAGTGTTGAAAAACCACTTTTCGCACTTGTGTTGGTGCAGGAAACCACTTTTGTACTTGTATTAGTGTGGAAAAAACACTTTTTGCACTTGTGATAGTGTTGGAAAACCACTTTTCGCACTTGTGTTGGTGCAGGAAACCACTTTTGCACTGTATTAGTGTTGAAAAAACACTTTTTGCACTTGTGATAGTGTTGAAAAACCACTTTTCGCAGTTGTGTTGGTGCAGGAAACCACTTTTGCACTTGTGTTAGTGTGGAAAAACCACTTTTCGCACTTGTGTTAGTGTTGAAAAACCACTTTTCGCACTTGTGTTAGTGTTGAAAAACCACTTTTCGCACTTGTGCTGGTGCAGGAAACCACTTTTGCACTTGTATTAGTGTGGAAAAACCACTTTTCGCACTTGTGTTAGTGTTGAAAAACCACTTTTCACACTTGTGTTAGTGTTGAAAAACCACTTTTCGCACTTGTGTTGGTGCAGGAAACCACTTTTGCACTTGTATTAGTGTGGAAAAAACACTTTTTGCACTTGTGATAGTGTTGAAAAACCACTTTTCGCACTTGTGTTAGTGTTGAAAAACCACTTTTCGCACTTGTGTTGGTGCAGGAAACAACTTTTGCACTTGTATTAGTGTGGAAAACCACTTTTTGCACTTGTGTTAGTGTTGAAAAACCACTTTTCGCACTTGTGTTAATGTTGAAAAACCACTTTTCGCACTTGTGTTGGTGCAGGAAACCACTTTTGCACTTGTATTAGTGTGGAAAAAACACTTTTTGCACTTGTGATAGTGTTGAAAAACCACTTTTCGCACTTGTGTTAGTGTTGAAAAACCACTTTTCGCACTTGTGTTGGTGCAGGAAACCACTTTTGCACTTGTATTAGTGTGGAAAAACCACTTTTCGCACTTGTGTTAGTGTTGAAAAACCACTTTTCGCACTTCTGTTAGTGTTGAAAAACCACTTTTCGCACTTGTGTTGGTGCAGGAAACCACTTTTGCACTTGTATTAGTGTGGGAAAAACACTTTTCGCACTTGTGTTAGTGTTGAAAAACCACTTTTCACACCTGTGTTAGTGTTGAAAAACCACTTTTCGCACTTGTGTTGGTGCAGGAAACCACTTTTGCACATGTATTAGTGTGGAAACAACCACTTTTCGCACTTGTGTTAGTGTTGAAAAACCACTTTTCACACTTGTGTTGGTGCAGGAAACCACTTTTGCACTTGTATTAGTGTGGAAAAAACACTTTTTGCACATGTGATAGTGTTGAAAAACCACTTTTCGCACTTGTGTTAGTGTTGAAAATACACTTTTCGCACTTGTGTTGGTGCAGGAAACCACTTTTGCACTTGTATTAGTGTGGAAAAAACACTTTTTGCACTTGTGATAGTGTTGAAAAACCACTTTTCGCACTTGTGTTAGTGTTGAAAAACCACTTTTCGCACTTGTGTTGGTGCAGGAAACCACTTTTGCACTTGTATTAGTGTGGAAAAACCACTTTTTGCACTTGTGTTAGTGTTGAAAAACCACTTTTCGCACTTGTGTTAGTGTTGAAAAACCACTTTTCGCACTTGTGTTGGTGGAGGACACCACTTTTGCACTTGTATTAGTGTGGAAAAAACACTTTTTCCACTTGTGATAGTGTTGAAAACCCACTTTTCGCACTTGTGTTAGTGTTGAAAATCCACTTTTCGCACTTGTGTTAGTGTTGAAAAACCACTTTTTGCATTTGTGTTGGTGCAGGAAACCACTTTTGTACTTGTATTAGTGTGGAAAAAACACTTTTTGCACTTGTGATAGTGTTGAAAAACCACTTTTCGCACTCGTGTTGGTGCAGGAAACCACTTTTGCACTGTATTAGTGTTGAAAAAACACTTTTTGCACTTGTGATAGTGTTGAAAAACCACTTTTCGCACTTGTGTTAGTGTTGAAAAACCACTTTTCGCAGTTGTGTTGGTGCAGGAAACCACTTTTGCACTTGTATTAGTGTGGAAAAACCACTTTTTGCACTTGTGTTAGTGTTGAAAAACCACTTTTCGCACTTGTGTTAGTGTTGAAAAACCACTTTTCGCACTTGTGTTGGTGCAGGAAACCACTTTTGCACTTGTATTAGTGTGGAAAAACCACTTTTCGCACTTGTGTTAGTGTTGAAAAACCAGTTTTCACACTTGTGTTAGTGTTGAAAAACCACTTTTCGCACTTGTGTTGGTGCAGGAAACCGCGTTTGCACTTGTATTAGTGTGGAAAAACCACTTTTCGCACTTGTGTTAGTGTTGAAAAACCACTTTTCGCACTTGTGTTAGTGTTGAAAAACCACTTTTCGCACTTGTGATAGTGTTGAAAAACCACTTTTCGCACTTGTGTTAGTGTTGAAAAACCACTTTTCGCACTTGTGTTGGTGGAGGAAACCACTTTTGCACTTGTATTAGTGTGGAAAAACCACTTTTCGCACGTGTGTTAGTGTTGAAAAACCACTTTTCGCACTTGTGTTAGTGTTGAAAAACCACTTTTCGCACTTGTGTTAGTGTTGAAAAACCACTTTTCGCACTTGTGTTGGTGCAGGAAACCACTTTTGCACTTGTATTAGTGTGGAAAAACCACTTTTCGCACTTGTGTTAGTGTTGAAAAACCACTTTTCACACTTGTGTTAGTGTTGAAAAACCACTTTTCGCACTTGTGTTGGTGCAGGAAACCACTTTTGCACTTGTATTAGTGTGGAAAAAACACTTTTTGCACTTGTGATAGTGTTGAAAAACCACTTTTCGCACTTGTGTTAGTGTTGAAAAACCACTTTTCGCACTTGTGTTGGTGCAGGAAACAACTTTTGCACTTGTATTAGTGTGGAAAACCACTTTTTGCACTTGTGTTAGTGTTGAAAAACCACTTTTCGCACTTGTGTTAATGTTGAAAAACCACTTTTCGCACTTGTGTTGGTGCAGGAAACCACTTTTGCACTTGTATTAGTGTGGAAAAAACACTTTTTGCACTTGTGATAGTGTTGAAAAACCACTTTTCGCACTTGTGTTAGTGTTGAAAAACCACTTTTCGCACTTGTGTTGGTGCAGGAAACCACTTTTGCACTTGTATTAGTGTGGAAAAACCACTTTTCGCACTTGTGTTAGTGTTGAAAAACCACTTTTCGCACTTCTGTTAGTGTTGAAAAACCACTTTTCGCACTTGTGTTGGTGCAGGAAACCACTTTTGCACTTGTATTAGTGTGGGAAAAACACTTTTCGCACTTGTGTTAGTGTTGAAAAACCACTTTTCACACCTGTGTTAGTGTTGAAAAACCACTTTTCGCACTTGTGTTGGTGCAGGAAACCACTTTTGCACATGTATTAGTGTGGAAAAACCACTTTTCGCACTTGTGTTAGTGTTGAAAAACCACTTTTCACACTTGTGTTGGTGCAGGAAACCACTTTTGCACTTGTATTAGTGTGGAAAAAACACTTTTTGCACATGTGATAGTGTTGAAAAACCACTTTTCGCACTTGTGTTAGTGTTGAAAATACACTTTTCGCACTTGTGTTGGTGCAGGAAACCACTTTTGCACTTGTATTAGTGTGGAAAAAACACTTTTTGCACTTGTGATAGTGTTGAAAAACCACTTTTCGCACTTGTGTTGGTGGAGGACACCACTTTTGCACTTGTATTAGTGTGGAAAAAACACTTTTTGCACTTGTGATAGTGTTGAAAACCCACTTTTTGCACTTGTGTTAGTGTTGAAAATCCACTTTTCGCACTTGTGTTAGTGTTGAAAAACCACTTTTCGCATTTGTGTTGGTGCAGGAAACCACTTTTGTACTTGTATTAGTGTGGAAAAAACACTTTTTGCACTTGTGATAGTGTTGAAAAACCACTTTTCGCACTCGTGTTGGTGCAGGAAACCACTTTTGCACTGTATTAGTGTTGAAAAAACACTTTTTGCACTTGTGATAGTGTTGAAAAACCACTTTTCGCACTTGTGTTAGTGTTGAAAAACCACTTTTCGCACTTGTGTTAGTGTTGAAAAACCACTTTTCGCACTTGTGTTGGTGCAGGAAGCCACTTTTGCACTTGTATTAGTGTGGGAAAAACACTTTTCGCACTTGTGTTAGTGTTGAAAAACCACTTTTCACACTTGTGTTAGTGTTGAAAAACCACTTTTCGCACTTGTGTTGGTGCAGGAAACCACTTTTGCACATGTATTAGTGTGGAAAAACCACTTTTCGCACTTGTGTTAGTGTTGAAAAACCACTTTTCGCACTTGTGTTAGTGTTGAAAAACCACTTTTCGCACTTGTGTTGGTGCAGGAAACCACTTTTGCACTTGTATTAGTGTGGAAAAAACACCTTTTGCACATGTGATAGTGTTGAAAAACCACTTTTCGCACATGTGTTAGTGTTGAAAAAACACTTTTCGCACTTGTGTTGGTGCAGGAAACCACTTTTGCACTTGTATTAGTGTGGAAAAAACACTTTTTGCACTTGTGATAGTGTTGAAAAACCACTTTTCGCACTTGTGTTAGTGTTGAAAAACCACTTTTCGCACTTGTGTTGGTGCAGTAAACCACTTTTGCACTTGTATTAGTGTGGAAAAACCACTTTTCGCACTTGTGTTGGTGCAGTAAACCACTTTTGCACTTGTATTAGTGTGGAAAAACCACTTTTCGCACTTGTGTTAGTGTTGAAAAACCACTTTTCGCACTTGTGTTAGTGTTGAAAAACCACTTTTCGCACTTGTGTTGGTGCAGGAAACCACTTTTGTACTTGTATTCGTGTGGAAAAAACACTTTTTGCACTTGTGATAGTGTTGAAAAACCACTTTTCGCACTTGTGTTGGTGCAGGAAACCACTTTTGCACTGTATTAGTGTTGAAAAAACACTTTTTGCACTTGTGATAGTGTTGAAAAACCACTTTTCGCACTTGTGTTAGTGCAGGAAACCACTTTTGCACTTGTGTTAGTGTGGAAAAACCACTTTTCGCACTTGTGTTAGTGTTGAAAAACCACTTTTCGCACTTGTGTTAGTGTTGAAAAACCACTTTTCGCACTTGTGTTGGTGCAGGAAACCACTTTTGTACTTGTATTAGTGTGGAAAAAACACTTTTTGCACTTGTGATAGTGTTGAAAAACCACTTTTCGCACTTGTGTTGGTGCAGGAAACCACTTTTGCACTGTATTAGTGTTGAAAAAACACTTTTTGCACTTGTGATAGTGTTGAAAAACCACTTTTCGCAGTTGTGTTGGTGCAGGAAACCACTTTTGCACTTGTGTTAGTGTGGAAAAACCACTTTTCGCACTTGTGTTAGTGTTGAAAAACCACTTTTCGCACTTGTGTTAGTGTTGAAAAACCACTTTTCGCACTTGTGCTGGTGCAGGAAACCACTTTTGCACTTGTATTAGTGTGGAAAAACCACTTTTCGCACTTGTGTTAGTGTTGAAAAACCACTTTTCACACTTGTGTTAGTGTTGAAAAACCACTTTTCGCACTTGTGTTGGTACAGGAAACCACTTTTGCACTTGTATTAGTGTGGAAAAAACACTTTTTGCACTTGTGATAGTGTTGAAAAACCACTTTTCGCACTTGTGTTAGTGTTGAAAAACCACTTTTCGCACTTGTGTTGGTGCAGGAAACAACTTTTGCACTTGTATTAGTGTGGAAAACCACTTTTTGCACTTGTGTTAGTGTTGAAAAACCACTTTTCGCACTTGTGTTAATGTTGAAAAACCACTTTTCGCACTTGTGTTGGTGCAGGAAACCACTTTTGCACTTGTATTAGTGTGGAAAAAACACTTTTTGCACTTGTGATAGTGTTGAAAAACCACTTTTCGCACTTGTGTTAGTGTTGAAAAACCACTTTTCGCACTTGTGTTGGTGCAGGAAACCACTTTTGCACTTGTATTAGTGTGGAAAAACCACTTTTCGCACTTGTGTTAGTGTTGAAAAACCACTTTTCGCACTTCTGTTAGTGTTGAAAAACCACTTTTCGCACTTGTGTTTGTGCAGGAAACCACTTTTGCACTTGTATTAGTGTGGGAAAAACACTTTTCGCACTTGTGTTAGTGTTGAAAAACCACTTTTCACACCTGTGTTAGTGTTGAAAAACCACTTTTCGCACTTGTGTGTGCAGGAAACCACTTTTGCACAATGTATTAGTGTGGAAACAACCACTTTTCGCACTTGTGTTAGTGTTGAAAAACCACTTTTCACAACTTGTGTTGGTGCAGGAAACCACTTTTGCACTTGTATTAGTGTGGAAAAAACACTTTTTGCACATGTGATAGTGTTGAAAAACCACTTTTCGCACTTGTGTTAGTGTTGAAAATACACTTTTCGCACTTGTGTTGTGCAGGCAAACCACTTTTGCACTTGTATTAGTGTGGAAAAAACACTTTTTGCACTTGTGATAGTGTTGAAAAACCACTTTTCGCACTTGTGTTAGTGTTGAAAAACCACTTTTCGCACTTGTGTTGTGCAGGAAACCACTTTTGCACTTGTATTAGTGTGGAAAAACCACTTTTTGCACTTGTGTTAGTGTTGAAAAACCACTTTTCGCACTTGTGTTAGTGTTGAAAAACCACTTTTTCGCACTTGTGTTGGTGGAGGACACCACTTTTGCACTTGTATTAGTGTGGAAAAAAACACTTTTTCCACTTGTGATAGTGTTGAAAATCCACTTTTCGCACTTGTGTTAGTGTTGAAAAAACCACTTTTTGCATTTGTGTTGGTGCAGGAAACCACTTTTGTACTTGTATAGTGTGGAAAAAACACTTTTTGCACTTGTGATAGTGTTGAAAAAACCACTTTTCGCACTCGTGTTGGTGCAGGAAACCACTTTTGCACTGTAATAGTGTTGAAAAAACACTTTTTGCACTTGTGATAGTGTTGAAAAACCACTTTTCGCACTGTGCGTTAGTGTTGAAAAACCACTTTTCGCAGTTGTGTTGGTGCAGGAAACCACTTTGCACTTGTATTAGTGTGGAAAAACCACTTTTGCACTTGTGTTAGTGTTGAAAAAACCACTTTTCGCACTTGTGTTAGTGTTGAAAAACCACTTTTCGCACTTGTGTTGGTGCAGGAAACCACTTTTGCACTTGTATTAGTGTGGAAAAACCACTTTTCGCACTTGTGTTAGTGTTGAAAAACCAGTTTTCACACTTGTGTTAGTGTTGAAAAACCACTTTTCGCACTTGTGTTGGTGCAGGAAACCGCGTTTGCACTTGTATTAGTGTGGAAAAAACCACTTTTCGCACTTGTGTTAGTGTTGAAAACCACTTTTCGCACTTGTGTTAGTGTTGAAAAACCACTTTTCGCACTTGTGATAGTGTTGAAAAACCACTTTTCGCACTTGTGTTAGTGTTGAAAAACCACTTTTCGCACTTGTGTTGGTGGAGGAAACCACTTTTGCACTTGTATTAGTGTGGAAAAACCACTTTTCGCACGTGTGTTAGTGTTGAAAAACCACTTTTCGCACTTGTGTTAGTGTGAAAAACCACTTTTCGCACTTGTGTTAGTGTTGAAAAACCACTTTTCGCACTTGTGTTGGTGCAGGAAACCACTTTTGCACTTGTATAAGTGTGGAAAAACCACTTTTCGCACTTGTGTTAGTGTTGAAAAACCACTTTTCACACTTGTGTTAGTGTTGAAAAACCACTTTTCGCACTTGTGTTGGTGCAGGAAACCACTTTTGCACTTGTATTAGTGTGGAAAAAACACTTTTTGCACTTGTGATAGTGTTGAAAAACCACTTTTTCGCACTTGTGTTAGTGTTGAAAAACCACTTTTCGCACTTGTGTTGGTGCAGGAAACAACTTTTGCACTTGTATTAGTGTGGAAAACCACTTTTTGCACTTGTGTTAGTGTTGAAAAAACCACTTTTCGCACTTGTGTTAATGTTGAAAAACCACTTTTCGCACTTGTGTTGGTGCAGGAAACCACTTTTGCACTTGTATTAGTGTGGAAAAAACACTTTTTGCACTTGTGATAGTGTTGAAAAAAACCACTTTTCGCACTTGTGTTAGTGTTGAAAAACCACTTTTCGCACTTGTGTTGGTGCAGGAAACCACTTTTGCACTTGTATTAGTGTGGAAAAACCACTTTTCGCACTTTGTGTTAGTGTTGAAAAACCACTTTTCGCACTTCTGTTAGTGTTGAAAAACCACTTTTCGCACTTGTGTTGGTGCAGGAAACCACTTTTGCACTTGTATTAGTGTGGGAAAAACACTTTTCGCACTTGTGTTAGTGTTGAAAAACCACTTTTCACACCTGTGTTAGTGTTGAAAAACCACTTTTTCGCACTTGTGTTGGTGCAGGAAACCACTTTTGCACATGTATTAGTGTGGAAAAACCACTTTTCGCACTTGTGTTTAGTGTTGAAAAACCACTTTTCACACTTGTGTTGGTGCAGGAAACCACTTTTGCACTTGTATTAGTGTGGAAAAAACACTTTTTGCACATGTGATAGTGTTGAAAAACCACTTTTCGCACTTGTGTTAGTGTTGAAAATACACTTTTACGCACTTGTGTTGGTGCAGGAAACCACTTTTGCACTTGTATTAGTGTGGAAAAAACACTTTTTGCACTTGTGATAGTGTTGAAAAACCACTTTTCGCACTTGTGTTAGTGTTGAAAAACCACTTTTTCGCACTTGTGTTGGTGGAGGACACCACTTTTGCACTTGTATTAGTGTGGAAAAAACACTTTTTGCACTTGTGATAGTGTTGAAAACCCACTTTTTGCACTTGTGTTAGTGTTGAAAATCCACTTTTCGCACTTGTGTTAGCGTGTTGAAAAACCCACTTTTCGCATTTGTGTTGGTGCAGGAAACCACTTTTGTACTTGTATTAGTGTGGAAAAAACACTTTTTGCACTTGTGATAGTGTTGAAAAACCACTTTTCGCACTCGTGTTGGTGCAGGAAACCACTTTTGCACTGTATTAGTGTTGAAAAAACACTTTTTGCACTTGTGATAGTGTTGAAAAACCACTTTTCGCACTTGTGTTAGTGTTGGAAAAACCACTTTTCGCAGTTGTGTTGGTGCAGGAAACCACTTTTGCACTTGTATTAGTGTGGAAAAACCACTTTTTGCACTTCTGTTAGTGTTGAAAAACCACTTTTCGCACTTGTGTTAGTGTTGAAAAAACCACTTTTCGCACTTGTGTTGGTGCAGGAAACCACTTTTGCGCTTGTATTTAGTGTGGAAAAACCACTTTTCGCACTTGTGTTAGTGTTGAAAAACCAGTTTTTCACACTTGTGTTAGTGTTGAAAAAACCACTTTTCGCACTTGTGTTGGTGCAGGAAACCGCGTTTGCACTTGTATTAGTGTGGAAAAACCACTTTTCGCACTTGTGTTAGTGTTGAAAAACCACTTTTCGCACTTGTGTCAGTGTTGAAAAACCACTTTTCGCACTTGTGATAGTGTTGAAAAACCACTTTTCGCCACTTGTGTTAGTGTTGAAAAACCACTTTTCGCACTTGTGTTGGTGGAGGAAACCACTTTTGCACTTGTATTAGTGTGGAAAACCACTTTTTGCACTTGTGGTTAGTGTTGAAAAACCACTTTTCGCACTTGTGTTAATGTTGAAAAAACCACTTTTCGCACTTGTGTTGGTGCAGGAAACCACTTTTGCACTTGGTATTAGTGTGGAAAAAAACACTTTTTGCACTTGTGATAGTGTTGAAAAACCACTTTTCGCACTTGTGTTAGTGTGAAAAACCACTTTTCGCACTTGTGTTGGTGCAGGAAACCACTTTTGCACTTGTATTAGTGTGGAAAAACCACTTTTCGCACTTGTGTTAGTGTTGAAAAAGCCACTTTCGCACTTCTGTTAGTGTTGAAAAACCACTTTTCGCACTTGTGTTTGTGCAGGAAACCACTTTTGCACTTGTATTAGTGTGGGAAAACACTTTTCGCACTGTGTTAGTGTTGAAAAACCACTTTTCACACCTGTGTTAGTGTTGAAAAACCACTTTTCGCACTTGTGTTGGTGCAGGAAACCACTTTTGCACATGTATTAGTGTGGAAACAACCACTTTTCGCACTTGTGTTAGTGTTGAAAAACCACTTTTCACACTTGTGTTGGTGCAGGAAACCACTTTTGCACTTGTATTAGTGTGGAAAAAACACTTTTTGCACATGTGATAGTGTTGAAAACCACTTTTCGCACTTGTGTTAGTGTGAAAATACACTTTTCGCACTTGTGTTGGTGCAGGAAACCACTTTTGCACTTGTATTAGTGTGGAAAAAACACTTTTTGCACTTGTGATAGTGTTGAAAAACCACTTTTCGCACTTGTGTTAGTGTTGAAAAAACCACTTTTCGCACTTGTGTTGGTGCAGGAAACCACTTTTGCACTTGTATTAGTGTGGAAAACCCACTTTTTGCACTTGTGTTAGTGTTTGAAAAACCACTTTTCGCACTTGTGTTAGTGTTGAAAAACCACTTTTCGCACTTGTGTTGGTGGAGGACACCACTTTTGCACTTGTATTAGTGTGGAAAAACACTTTTTCCACTTGTGATAGTGTTGAAAACCCACTTTTCGCACTTGTGTTTAGTGTTGAAAATCCACTTTTCGCACTTGTGTTAGTGTTGAAAAACCACTTTTTGCATTTGTGGTTGGTGCAGGAAACCACTTTTGTACTTGTATTAGTGTGGAAAAAACACTTTTTGCACTTGTGATAGTGTTGAAAAACCACTTTTCGCACTCGTGTTGGTGCAGGAAACCACTTTTGCACTGTATTAGTGTTGAAAAAACACTTTTTGCACTTGTGATAGTGTTGAAAAACCACTTTTCGCACTTGTGTTAGTGTTGAAAAACCACTTTTCGCAGTTGTGTTGGTGCAGGAAACCACTTTTGCACTTGTATTAGTGTGGAAAAAAACCACCTTTTTGCACTTGTGTTAGTGTTGAAAAACCACTTTTCGCACTTGTGTTAGTGTTGAAAAACCACTTTTCGCACTTGTGTTGGTGCAGGAAACCACTTTTGCACTTGTATTAGTGTGGAAAAACCACTTTTCGCACTTGTGTTAGTGTTGAAAAACCAGTTTTTCACACTTGTGTTAGTGTTGTAAAAACCACTTTTCGCACTTGTGTTGGTGCAGGAAACCGCGTTTGCACTTGTATTAGTGTGGAAAAACCACTTTTCGCACTTGTGTTAGTGTTGAAAAACCACTTTTCGCACTTGTGTTAGTGTTGAAAAACCACTTTTCGCACTTGTGATAGTGTTGAAAAACCACTTTTCGCACTTGTGTTAGTGTTGAAAAAACCACTTTTCGCACTTGTGTTGGTGGAGGAAACCACTTTTGCACTTGTATTAGTGTGGAAAAACCACTTTTCGCACTGGTGTTAGTGTTTGAAAAACCACTTTTCGCACTTGTGTTAGTGTTGAAAAACCACTTTTCGCACTTGTGTTAGTGTTGAAAAAACCACTTTTCGCACTTGTTGTTGGTGCAGGAAACCACTTTTGCACTTGTATTAGTGTGGAAAAACCACTTTTCGCACTTGTGTTAGTGTTGAAAAACCACTTTTCACACTTGTGTTAGTGTTGAAAAAACCACTTTTCGCACTTGTGTTGGTGCAGGAAACCACTTTTGCACTTGTATTAGTGTGGAAAAAACACTTTTTGCACTTGTGATAGTGTTGAAAAACCACTTTTCGCACTTGTGTTAGTGTTGAAAAACCACTTTTCGCACTTGTGTTGGTGCAGGAAACAACTTTTGCACTTGTATTAGTGTGGAAAAACCACTTTTTGCACTTGTGTTAGTGTTGAAAAACCACTTTTCGCACTTGTGTTAATGTTGAAAAACCACTTTTCGCACTTGTGTTGGTGCAGGAAACCACTTTTGCACTTGTATTAGTGTGGAAAAAACACTTTTTGCACTTGTGATAGTGTTGAAAAACCACTTTTCGCACTTGTGTTAGTGTTGAAAAACCACTTTTCGCACTTGTGTTGGTGCAGGAAACCACTTTGCACTTGTATTAGTGTGGAAAAACCACTTTTCGCACTTGTGTTAGTGTTGAAAAACCACTTTTCGCACTTCTGTTAGTGTTGAAAAAACCACTTTTCGCACTTGTGTTGGTGCAGGAAACCACTTTTGCACTTGTATTAGTGTGGGGAAAAACACTTTTCGCACTTGTGTTAGTGTTGAAAAAACCACTTTTCACACCTGTGTTAGTGTTGAAATAACCACTTTTTCGCAATTGTGTTGGTGCAGGAAACCACTTTTGCACATGTATTAGTGTGGAAAAACCACTTTTCGCACTTCTGTTAGTGTTGAAAAACCACTTTTCACACTTGTGTTGGTGCAGGAAACCACTTTTGCACTTGTATTAGTGTGGAAAAAACACTTTTTGCACATGTGATAGTGTTGAAAAACCACTTTTCGCACTTGTGTTAGTGTTGAAAATACACTTTTCGCACTTGTGTTGGTGCAGGAAACCACTTTTGCACTTGTATTAGTGTGGAAAAAACACTTTTTGCACTTGTGATAGTGTTGAAAAACCACTTTTCGCACTTGTGTTAGTGTTGAAAAACCACTTTTCGCACTTGTGTTGGTGGAGGACACCACTTTTGCACTTGTATTAGTGTGGAAAAAACACTTTTTGCACTTGTGATAGTGTTGAAAACCCACTTTTTTGCACTTGTGTTAGTGTTGAAAATCCACTTTTCGCACTTGTGTTAGTGTTGAAAAACCACTTTTCGCATTTGTGTTGGTGCAGGAAACCACTTTTGTACTTGTATTAGTGTGGAAAAAACACTTTTTGCACTTGTGATAGTGTTGAAAAACCACTTTTCGCACTCGTGTTGGTGCAGGAAACCACTTTTGCACTGTATATAGTGTTGAAAAAACACTTTTTGCACTTGTGATAGTGTGGAAAAAACCACTTTTCGCACTTGTGTTAGTGTTGAAAAACCACTTTTCCGCAGTTGTGTTGGTGCAGGAAACCACTTTTGCACTTGTATTAGTGTGGAAAAACCACTTTTTGCACTTCTGTTAGTGTTGAAAAACCACTTTTCGCACTTGTGTTAGTGTTGAAAAACCACTTTTCGCACTTGTGTTGGTGCAGGAAACCACTTTTGCGCTTGTATTAGTGTGGAAAAAGACCACTTTTTCGCACTTGTGTTAGTGTTGAAAAACCAGTTTTCACACTTGTGTTAGTGTTGAAAAAACCACTTTTCGCACTTGTGTTGGTGCAGGAAACCGCGTTTGCACTTGTATTAGTGTGGAAAAACCACTTTTCGCACTTGTGTTAGTGTTGAAAAAACCACTTTTCGCACTTGTGTTAGTGTTGAAAAACCACTTTTCGCACTTGTGATAGTGTTGAAAAACCACTTTTCGCACTTGTGTTAGTGTTGAAAAAACCACTTTTCGCACTTGTGTTGGTGGAGGAAACCACTTTTGCACTTGTATTAGTGTGGAAAAACCACTTTCGCACTTGTGTTAGTGTTGAAAAACCACTTTTCGCACTTGTGTTAGTGTTGAAAAACCACTTTTCGCACTTGTGTTAGTGTTGAAAAACCACTTTTCGCACTTGTGTTGGTGCAGGAAAACCACTTTTGCACTTGTATTAGTGTGGAAAAAACACTTTTTGCACTTGTGATAGTGTTGAAAACCCACTTTTCGCACTTGTGTTAGTGTTGAAAATCACTTTTCGCACTTGTGTTAGTGTTGAAAAACCACTTTTCGCATTTGTGTTGGTGCAGGAAACCACTTTTGTACTTGTATTAGTGTGGAAAAAACACTTTTTGCACTTGTGGTAGTGTTGAAAAACCACTTTTCGCACTCGTGTTGGTGCAGGAAACCACTTTTGCACTGTATTAAGTGTTGAAAAAAACACTTTTTGCACTTGTGATAGTGTTGAAAAACCACTTTTCGCACTTGTGTTAGTGTTGAAAAACCACTTTTCGCAGTTGTGTTGGTGCAGGAAACCACTTTTGCACTTGTATTAGTGTTGAAAAACCACTTTTCGCACTTGTGTTAGTGTTGAAAAACACTTTTCGCACTTGTGATAGTGTTGAAAAACCACTTTTCGCACTTGTGTTAGTGTTGAAAAACCACTTTTTCGCATTTGTGTTGGTGCAGGAAACCACTTTTGTACTTGTATTAGTGTGGAAAAAACACTTTTGCACTTGTGATAGTGTTGAAAAAACCACTTTTCGCACTTGTGTTAGTGTTGAAAAACCACTTTTCGCAGTTGTGTTGGTGCAGGAAACCACTTTTGCACTTGTATTAGTGTGGAAAAACCACTTTTTGCACTTGTGTTAGTGTTGAAAAACCACTTTTCGCACTTGTGTAGTGTTGAAAAAACCACTTTTCGCACTTGTGTTGGTGCAGGAAACCACTTTTGCACTTGTATTAGTGTGGAAAAAACCACTTTTTGCACTGGTGATAGTGTTGAAAAACCACTTTTTCGCACTTGTGTTAGTGTTGAAAAACCACTTTTTCGCACTTGTGTTAGTGTTGAAAAAACCACTTTTCGCACTTGTGTTGGTGCAGGAAACCACTTTTGCACTTGTATAGTGTGGAAAAACCACTTTTCGCACTTCTGTTAGTGTTGAAAAACCACTTTTCGCAGTTATGTTAGTGTTGAAAAACCACTTTTCGCACTTGTATTAGTGAAGGAAACCACTTTTCGCACTTGTGTTAGTGTTGAAAACCCACTTTTCGCACTTGTGTTAGTGTTGAAAATCCACTTTTCGCACTTGGGTAGTGTTGAAAAACCACTTTTCGCACTTGTGTTGGTGCAGGAAACCACTTTTGCAATTGTATTAGAGTGGAAAAAACACTTTTTGCACTTGTGATAGTGTTGAAAAACCACTTTTTCGCACTTGTGTTGGTGCAACGAAACCACTTTTGCACTTGTATTAGTGTGGAAAAAACACTTTTTGCACTTGTGATAGTGTTGAAAAACCACTTTTCGCACTTGTGTTAGTGTTGAAAAAACACTTTTCGCACTTGTGTTGGTGCAGGAAACCACTTTTGCACTTGTATTAGTGTGGAAAAAACACTTTTTGCACTTGTGATAGTGTTGAAAAACCACTTTTCACACTTGTGTTAGTGTTGAAAAAACCACTTTTCAGCACTTGTGTTGGTGCAGGAAACCACTTTTGCACTTGAATTAGTGTGGAAAAACCACTTTTTGCACTTGTGTTAGTGTTGAAAAACCACATTTCGCACTTGTGTTAGTGTTGAAAAACCACTTTTCGTCCTTGTGTTGGTGCAGGAAACCACTTTTTGCACTTGTATAGTGTGGAAAAAACACTTTTTGCACTTGTGATAGTTTTGAAAAAACCACTTTTCGCACTTGTGTTGGTGCAGGAAACCACTTTTGCACTGGTATTAGTGTGGAAAAAACACTTTTTGCACTTGTGATAGTGTTGAAAAAACACTTTTTGCACTTGTGTTAGTGTTGAAAAACCACATTTCGCACTTGTGTTGGTGCAGGAAACCACTTTTGCAGTTGTATTAGTGTGGAAAAACACTTTTTGCACTTGTGATAGTGTTGAAAAAACACTTTTGCACTTGTGTTAGTGTTGAAAAACCACTTTTCGCACTTGTGTTGGTGCAGGAAACCACTTTTGCACTTGTATTAGTGTGGAAAAACCACTTTTTGCACTTGTGTTAGTGTTGAAAAACCACTTTTCGCACTTGTGTTAGTGTTGAAAAACCACTTTTCGCACTTGTGTTGGTGCAGGAAACCACTTTTGCACTTGTTATTAGTGTGGGAAAAACACTTTTCGCACTTGTGTTAGTGTTGAAAACCACTTTTCGCACTTGTGTTAGTGTTGAAAAACCACTTTTCGCACTTGTGTTGGTGCAGGAAACCACTTTTGCACTTGTATTAGTGTGGAAAAAACACCTTTGCACATGTGATAGTGTTGAAAAACCACTTTTCGCACTTGTGTTAGTGTTGAAAAAACACTTTTCGCACTTGTGTTGGTGCACGAAACCACTTTTGCACTTGTATTAGTGTGGAAAAAACACTTTTTGCACTTGTGATAGTGTTGAAAAACCACTTTTCGCACTTGTGTTAGTGTTGAAAAAACACTTTTCGCACTTTGTGGTTGGTGCAGGAAACCACTTTTGCACTGTATAGTGTGGAAAAAACACTTTTTGCACTTGTGATAGTGTTGAAAAACCACTTTTCACACTTGTGTTAGTGTTGAAAAACCACTTTTCGCACTTGTGTTGGTGCAGGAAACCACTTTTGCACTTGTATTAGTGTGGAAAAACCACTTTTTGCACTTGTGTTAGTGTTGAAAAACCACTTTTCGCACTTGTGTTAGTGTTGAAAAACCACTTTTCGTCCTTGTGTTGGTGCAGGAAACCACTTTTGCACTTGTATTAGTGTGGAAAAAACACTTTTTGCACTTGTGATAGTTTTGAAAAACCACTTTTCGCACTTGTGTTGGTGCAGGAAACCACTGTTGCACTGGTATTAGTGTGGAAAAAACACTTTTTGCACTTGTGATAGTGTTGAAAAAACACTTTTCGCACTTGTGTTAGTGTTGAAAATACACTTTTCGCACTTGTGTTGGTGCAGGAAACCACTTTTGCACTTGTATTAGTGTGGAAAAAACACTTTTTGCACTTGTGATAGTGTTGAAAAACCACTTTTCGCACTTGTGTTAGTGTTGAAAAACCACTTTTCGCACTTGTGTTGGTGCAGGAAACCACTTTTGCACTTGTATTAGTGTGGAAAAACCACTTTTTGCACTTGTGTTAGTGTTGAAAAACCACTTTTCGCACTTGTGTTAGTGTTGAAAAACCACTTTTCGCACTTGTGTTGGTGGAGGACACCACTTTTGCACTTGTATTAGTGTGGAAAAAACACTTTTTCCACTTGTGATAGTGTTGAAAACCCACTTTTCGCACTTGTGTTAGTGTTGAAAATCCACTTTTCGCACTTGTGTTAGTGTTGAAAAACCACTTTTTGCATTTGTGTTGGTGCAGGAAACCACTTTTGTACTTGTATTAGTGTGGAAAAAACACTTTTTGCACTTGTGATAGTGTTGAAAAACCACTTTTCGCACTCGTGTTGGTGCAGGAAACCACTTTTGCACTGTATTAGTGTTGAAAAAACACTTTTTGCACTTGTGATAGTGTTGAAAAACCACTTTTCGCACTTGTGTTAGTGTTGAAAAACCACTTTTCGCAGTTGTGTTGGTGCAGGAAACCACTTTTGCACTTGTATTAGTGTGGAAAAACCACTTTTTGCACTTGTGTTAGTGTTGAAAAACCACTTTTCGCACTTGTGTTAGTGTTGAAAAACCACTTTTCGCACTTGTGTTGGTGCAGGAAACCACTTTTGCACTTGTATTAGTGTGGAAAAACCACTTTTCGCACTTGTGTTAGTGTTGAAAAACCAGTTTTCACACTTGTGTTAGTGTTGAAAAACCACTTTTCGCAATTGTGTTGGTGCAGGAAACCGCGTTTGCACTTGTATTAGTGTGGAAAAACCACTTTTCGCACTTGTGTTAGTGTTGAAAAACCACTTTTCGCACTTGTGTTAGTGTTGAAAAACCACTTTTCGCACTTGTGATAGTGTTGAAAAACCACTTTTCGCACTTGTGTTCGTGTTGAAAAACCACTTTTCGCACTTGTGTTGGTGGAGGAAACCACTTTTGCACTTGTATTAGTGTGGAAAAACCACTTTTCGCACGTGTGTTAGTGTTGAAAAACCACTTTTCGCACTTGTGTTAGTGTTGAAAAACCACTTTTCGCACTTGTGTTAGTGTTGAAAAACCACTTTTCGCACTTGTGTTGGTGCAGGAAACCACTTTTGCACTTGTATTAGTGTGGAAAAACCACTTTTCGCACTTGTGTTAGTGTTGAAAAACCACTTTTCACACTTGTGTTAGTGTTGAAAAACCACTTTTCGCACTTGTGTTGGTGCAGGAAACCACTTTTGCACTTGTATTAGTGTGGAAAAAACACTTTTTGCACTTGTGATAGTGTTTAAAAACCACTTTTCGCACTTGTGTTAGTGTTGAAAAACCACTTTTCGCACTTGTGTTGGTGCAGGAAACAACTTTTGCACTTGTATTAGTGTGGAAAACCACTTTTTGCACTTGTGTTAGTGTTGAAAAACCACTTTTCGCACTTGTGTTAATGTTGAAAAACCACTTTTCGCACTTGTGTTGGTGCAGGAAACCACTTTTGCACTTGTATTAGTGTGGAAAAAACACTTTTTGCACTTGTGATAGTGTTGAAAAACCACTTTTCGCACTTGTGTTAGTGTTGAAAAACCACTTTTCGCACTTGTGTTGGTGCAGGAAACCACTTTTGCACTTGTATTAGTGTGGAAAAACCACTTTTCGCACTTGTGTTAGTGTTGAAAAACCACTTTTCGCACTTCTGTTAGTGTTGAAAAACCACTTTTCGCACTTGTGTTGGTGCAGGAAACCACTTTTGCACTTGTATTAGTGTGGGAAAAACACTTTTCGCACTTGTGTTAGTGTTGAAAAACCACTTTTCACACCTGTGTTAGTGTTGAAAAACCACTTTTCGCACTTGTGTTGGTGCAGGAAACCACTTTTGCACATGTATTAGTGTGGAAAAACCACTTTTCGCACTTGTGTTAGTGTTGAAAAACCACTTTTCACACTTGTGTTGGTGCAGGAAACCACTTTTGCACTTGTATTAGTGTGGAAAAAACACTTTTTGCACATGTGATAGTGTTGAAAAACCACTTTTCGCACTTGTGTTAGTGTTGAAAATACACTTTTCGCACTTGTGTTGGTGCAGGAAACCACTTTTGCACTTGTATTAGTGTGGAAAAAACACTTTTTGCACTTGTGATAGTGTTGAAAAACCACTTTTCGCACTTGTGTTAGTGTTGAAAAACCACTTTTCGCACTTGTGTTGGTGGAGGACACCACTTTTGCACTTGTATTAGTGTGGAAAAAACACTTTTTGCACTTGTGATAGTGTTGAAAACCCACTTTTTGCACTTGTGTTAGTGTTGAAAATCCACTTTTCGCACTTGTGTTAGTGTTGAAAAACCACTTTTCGCACTTGTGTTGGTGCAGGAAACCACTTTTGCACTTGTATTAGTGTGGAAAAAACACTTTTTGCACTTGTGATAGTGTTGAAAACCCACTTTTCGCACTTGTGTTAGTGTTGAAAATCCACTTTTCGCACTTGTGTTAGTGTTGAAAAACCACTTTTTCGCATTTGTGTTGGTGCAGGAAACCACTTTTTGTACTTGTATTAGTGTGGAAAAAACACTTTTGCACTTGTGATAGTGTTGAAAAACCACTTTTCGCACTCGTGTTGGTGCAGGAAACCACTTTTGCACTGTATTAGTGTTGAAAAAACACTTTTTGCACTTGTGATAGTGTTGAAAAACCACTTTTTCGCACTTGTGTTAGTGTTGAAAAACCACTTTTCGCAGTTGTGTTGGTGCAGGAAACCACTTTTGCACTTGTATTAGTGTTGAAAAACCACTTTTCGCACTTGTGTTAGTGTTGAAAAAACCACTTTTTCGCACTTGTGATAGTGTTGAAAAACCACTTTTCGCACTTGTGTTAGTGTTGAAAAAACCACTTTTCGCATTTGTGTTGGTGCAGGAAACCACTTTTGTACTTGTATTAGTGTGGAAAAAACACTTTTTGCACTTGTGATAGTGTTGAAAAACCACTTTTCGCACTTGTGTTAGTGTTGAAAAACCACTTTTCGCAGTTGTGTTGGTGCAGGAAACCACTTTTGCACTTGTATTAGTGTGGAAAAACCACTTTTTGCACTTGTGTTAGTGTTGAAAAACCACTTTTCGCACTTGTGTTAGTGTTGAAAACCACTTTTCGCACTTGTGTTGGTGCAGGAAACCACTTTTGCACTTGTATTAGTGTGGAAAAACCACTTTTTGCACTGGTGATAGTGTTGAAAAAACCACTTTTCGCACTTGTGTTAGTGTTGAAAAACCACTTTTCGCACTTGTGTTAGTGTTGAAAAACCACTTTTCGCACTTGTGTTGGTGCAGGAAACCACTTTTGCACTTGTATTAGTGTGGAAAAACCACTTTTCGCACTTCTGTTAGTGTTGAAAAACCACTTTTCGCAGTTATGTTAGTGTTGAAAAACCACTTTTCGCACTTGTATTAGTGAAGGGAAACCACTTTTCGCACTTGTGGTTAGTGTTGAAAACCCACTTTTCGCACTTGTGTTAGTGTTGAAAATCCACTTTTCGCACTTGGGTTAGTGTTGAAAAACCACTTTTCGCACTTGTGTTGGTGCAGGAAACCACTTTTGCAATTGTATTAGAGTGGAAAAAACACATTTTGCACTTGTGATAGTGTTGAAAAACCACTTTTCGCACTTGTGTTGGTGCACGAAACCACTTTTGCACTATGTATTAGTGTGGAAAAAACACTTTTTGCACTTGTGATAGTGTTGAAAAACCACTTTTCGCACTTGTGTTAGTGTTGAAAAAACACTTTTCGCACTTGTGTTGGTGCAGGAAACCACTTTTGCACTTGTATTAGTGTGGAAAAAACACTTTTTGCACTTGTGATAGTGTTGAAAAACCACTTTTCACACTTGTGTTAGTGTTGAAAACCACTTTTCGCACTTGTGTTGGTGCAGGAAACCACTTTTGCACTTGTATTAGTGTGGAAAAACCACTTTTTGCACTTGTGTTAGTGTTGAAAAACCACTTTTCGCACTTGTGTTAGTGTTGAAAAACCACTTTTCGTCCTTGTGTTGGTGCAGGAAACCACTTTTGCACTTGTATTAGTGTGGAAAAAACACTTTTTGCACTTGTGATAGTTTTGAAAAACCACTTTTCGCACTTGTGTTGGTGCAGGAAACCACTTTTGCACTGGTATTAGTGTGGAAAAAACACTTTTTGCACTTGTGATAGTGTTGAAAAAACACTTTTTGCACTTGTGTTAGTGTTGAAAAACCACATTTCGCACTTGTGTTGGTGCAGGAAACCACTTTTGCAGTTGTATTAGTGTGGAAAAAACACTTTTTGCACTTGTGATAGTGTTGAAAAAACACTTTTTGCACTTGTGTTAGTGTTGAAAAACCACTTTTCGCACTTGTGTTGGTGCAGGAAACCACTTTTGCACTTGTATTAGTGTGGAAAAACCACTTTTAGCACTTGTGTTAGTGTTGAAAAACCACTTTTCGCACTTGTGTTAGTGTTGAAAAACCACTTTTCGCACTTGTGTTGGTGCAGGAAACCACTTTTGCACTTGTATTAGTGTGGGAAAAAACACTTTTCGCACTTGTGTTAGTGTTGAAAAACCAACTTTTCGCACTTGTGTTAGTGTTGAAAAACCACTTTTCGCACTTGTGTTGGTGCAGGAAACCACTTTTGCACTTTATTAGTGTGGAAAAAACACCTTTTTGCACAGTGATAGTGTTGAAAAACCACTTTTCGCACTTGTGTTAGTGTTGAAAAAACACTTTTCGCACTTGTGTTGGTGCACGAAACCACTTTTGCACTTGTATAGTTGTGAAAAAACACTTTTTGCACTTGTGATAGTGTTGAAAAAACCACTTTCGCACTTGTGTTAGTGTTGAAAAAACACTTTTTCGCACTTGTGTTGGTGCAGGAAACCACTTTTGCACTGGTATTAGTGTGGCAAAAAACACTTTTTGCACTTGTGATAGTGTTGAAAAACCACTTTTCACACTTGTGTTGGTGCAGGAAACCACTTTTGCACTTGTATTAGTGTGGAAAAAACCACTTTTTGCACTTGTGTTAGTGTTGAAAAACCACTTTTCGCACTTGTGTTAGTGTTGAAAAAAAACCACTTTTCGTCCTTGTGTTGGTGCAGGAAACCACTTTTGCACTTGTATTAGTGTGGAAAAAACACTTTTTGCACTTGTGATAGTTTTGAAAAACCACTTTTCGCACTTGTGTTGGTGCAGGAAACCACTTTTGCACTGGTATTAGTGTGGAAAAAAACACTTTTTGCACTTGTGATAGTGTTGAAAAAAACACTTTTTGCACTTGTGTTAGTGTTGAAAAACCACATTTCGCACTTGTGTTGGTGCAGGAAACCACTTTTGCAGTTGTATTAGTGTGGAAAAAAACACTTTTTGCACTTGTGATAGTGTTGAAAAAACACTTTTTGCACTTGTGTTAGTGTTGAAAAACCACTTTTCGCACTTGTGTTGGTGCAGGAAACCACTTTTGCACTTGTATTAGTGTGGAAAAACCACTTTTTGCACTTGTGTTAGTGTTGAAAAACCACTTTTCGCACTTGTGTTAGTGTTGAAAAACCACTTTTCGCACTTGTGTAGTGTGTCAAAAACCACTTTCCGCACTTGTGTTGGTGCAGGAAACCACTTTTGTACTTGTATTAGTGTGGAAAAAACACTTTTTGCACTTGTGTTAGTGTTTGAAAAACCACTTTTCGCACTTGTGTTGGTGCAGGAAACCACTTTTGCACTGTATTAGTGTTGAAAAAACACTTTTTGCACTTGTGATAGTGTTGAAAAACCACTTTTCGCACTTGTGTTAGTGTTGAAAAACCACTTTTCACAGTTGTGTTGGTGCAGGAAACCACTTTTGCACTTGTGTTAGTGTGGAAAAAACCACTTTTCGCACTTGTGTTAGTGTTGAAAAAACCACTTTTCGCACTTGTGTTAGTGTTGAAAAACCACTTTTCGCACTTGTGCTGGTGCAGGAAACCACTTTTGCACTTGTATTAGTGTGGAAAAACCACTTTTCGCACTTGTGTTAGTGTTGAAAAAACACTTTTCACACTTGTGTTAGTGTTGAAAAACCACTTTTCACACTTGTGTTGGTGCAGGAAAACCACTTTTGCACTTGTATTAGTGTGGAAAAAACACTTTTTGCACTTGTGATAGTGTTGAAAAACCACTTTTCGCACTTGTGTTAGTGTTGAAAAACCACTTTTCGCACTTGTGTTGGTGCAGGAAACCACTTTTGCACTTGTATTAGTGTGGAAAAACCACTTTTTGCACTTGTGTTAGTGTTGAAAAACCACTTTTCGCACTTGTGTTAATGTTGAAAAACCACTTTTCGCACTTGTGTTGGTGCAGCAAACCACTTTTGCACTTGTATTAGTGTGGAAAAAAACACTTTTTGCACTTGTGATAGTGTTGAAAAACCACTTTTCGCACTTGTGTTAGTGTTGAAAACCACTTTTCGCACTTGTGTTGGTGCAGGAAACCACTTTTGCACTTGTATTAGTGTGGAAAAACCACTTTTCGCACTTGTGTTAGTGTTGAAAAACCACTTTTCGCACTTCTGTAGTGTTGAAAAACCACTTTTCGCACTTGTGTTGGTGCAGGAAACCACTTTTGCACTTGTATTAGTGTGGGAAAAAACACTTTTCGCACTTGTGTTAGTGTTGAAAAACCACTTTTCACACCTGTGTTAGTGTTGAAAAACCACTTTTTGCACTTGTGTTGGTGCAGGAAACCACTTTTGCACATGTATTAGTGTGGAAAAACCACTTTTCGCACTTGTGTTAGTGTTGAAAAAACCACTTTTCACACTTGTGTTGGTGCAGGAAACCACTTTTGCACTTGTATTAGTGTGGAAAAAACACTTTTTTGCACATGTGATAGTGTTGAAAAACCACTTTTCGCACTTGTGTTAGTGTTGAAAATACACTTTTCGCACTTGTGTTGGTGCAGGAAACCACTTTTGCACTTGTATTAGTGTGGAAAAAACACTTTTTGCACTTGTGATAGTGTTGAAAAACCACTTTTTGCACTTGTGTTAGTGTTGAAAAACGACTTTTCGCACTTGTGATGGTGCAGGAAACCACTTTTGCACTTGTATTAGTGTGGAAAAAACCACTTTTTGCACTTGTGTTAGTGTTGAAAAACCACTTTTCGCACTTGTGTTAGTGTTGAAAAACCACTTTTCGCACTTGTGTTGGTGGAGGACACCACTTTGCACTTGTAATAGTGTGGGAAAAACCACTTTTCGCACTTGTGTTAGTGTTGAAAAACCACTTTTCACACTTGTGTTAGTGTTGAAAAACCACTTTTCGCACTTGTGTTGGTGCAGGAAACCACTTTTGCACTTGTATTAGTGTGGAAAAAACACTTTTGCACTTGTGATAGTGTTGAAAAACCACTTTTCGCACTTGTGTTAGTGTTGAAAAACCACTTTTCGCACTTGTGTTGGTGCAGGAAACCACTTTTGCACTTGTATTAGTGTGGAAAAACCACTTTTTTGCACTGTGTTAGTGTTGAAAAACCACTTTTCGCACTTGTGTTAATGTTGAAAAACCACTTTTCGCACTTGTGTTGGTGCAGCAAACCACTTTTGCACTTGTATTAGTGTGGAAAAAACACTTTTTGCACTTGTGATAGTGTTGAAAAACCACTTTTCGCACTTGTGTTAGTGTTGAAAAACCACTTTCGCACTTGTGTTGGTGCAGGAAACCACTTTTGCACTTGTATTAGTGTGGAAAAACCACTTTTCGCAGTTGTGTTAGTGTTGAAAAACCACTTTTCGCACTTCTGTTAGTGTTGAAAAACCACTTTTCGCACTTGTGTTGGTGCAGGAAACCACTTTTGCACTTGTATTAGTGTGGGAAAAACACTTTTCGCACTTGTGTTAGTGTTGAAAAACCACTTTTCACACCTGTGTTAGTGTTGAAAAACCACTTTTTCGCACTTGTGTTGGTGCAGGAAACCACTTTTGCACATGTATTAGTGTGGAAAAACCACTTTTCGCACTTGTGTTAGTGTTGAAAAACCACTTTCACACTTGTGTTGGTGCAGGAAACCACTTTTGCACTTGTATTAGTGTGGAAAAAACACTTTTTGCACATGTGATAGTGTTGAAAAACCACTTTTCGCACTTGTGTTAGTGTTGAAAATACACTTTTCGCACTTGTGTTGGTGCAGGAAACCACTTTTGCACTTGTATTAGTGTGAAAAAACACTTTTTGCACTTGTGATAGTGTTGAAAAACCACTTTTCGCACTTGTGTTAGTGTTGAAAAACCACTTTTCGCACTTGTGTTGGTGCAGGAAACCACTTGTGCACTTGTATTAGTGTGGAAAAACCACTTTTTGCACTTGTGTTAGTGTTGAAAAACCACTTTTCGCACTTGTTTTAGTGTTGAAAAACCACTTTTCGCACTTGTGTTGGTGGAGGACACCACTTTTGCACTTGTATTAGTGTGGAAAAAACACTTTTTGCACTTGTGATAGTGTTGAAAAACCCACTTTTCGCACTTGTGTTAGTGTTGAAAATCCAGTTTTCGCACTTGTGTTAGTGTTGAAAAACCACTTTTCGCATTTGTGTTGGTGCAGGAAACCACTTTTGTACTTGTATTAGTGTGGAAAAAACACTTTTTGCACTTGTGATAGTGTTGAAAAACCACTTTTCGCACTTGTGTTGGTGCAGGAAACCACTTTTGCACTGTATTAGTGTTGAAAAAACACTTTTTGCACTTGTGATAGTGTTGAAAAACCACTTTTCACACTTGTGTTAGTGTTGAAAAACCACTTTTCGCAGTTGTGTTGGTGCAGGAATCCACTTTTGCACTTGTATTAGTGTGGAAAAACCACTTTTTGCACTTTGTGTTAGTGTTGAAAAACCACTTTTCGCACTTGTGTTAGTGTTGAAAAACCACTTTTCGCACTTGTTTTGGTGCAGGAAACCACTTTTTTGCACTTGTATTAGTGTGGAAAAACCACTTTTCGCACTTTGTGTTAGTGTTGAAAAACCAGTTTTCACACTTGTGTTAGTGTTGAAAAACCACTTTTCGCACTTGTGTTGGTGCAGGAAACCGCGTTTGCACTTGTATTAGTATGGAAAACTCACTTTTCGCACTTGTGTTAGTGTTGAAAAACCACTTTTCGCACTTGTGTTAGTGTTGAAAAACCACTTTTCGCACTTGTGATAGTGTGAAAAACCACTTTTCGCACTTGTGTTAGTGTTGAAAAAACACTTTTCGCACTTGTGTTGGTGGAGGAAACCACTTTTGCACTTGTATTAGTGTGGAAAAAACACTTTTTGCACTTGTGATAGTGTTGAAAAACCACTTTTCGCACTTGTGTTAGTGTTGAAAAACCACTTTTCGCACTTGTGTTGGTGGAGGAAACCACTTTTGCACTTGTATTAGTGTGGAAAAAACACTTTTTGCACTTGTGATAGTGTTGAAAACCCACTTTTCGCACTTGTGTTAGTGTTGAAAATCCACTTTTAGCACTTGTGTTATTGTTGAAAAAACCACTTTTCGCACTTGTGTTGGTGCAGGAAACCACTTTTGTACTTGTATAGTGTGGAAAAAACACTTTTTGCACTTGTGATAGTGTTGAAAAAACCACTTTTCGCACTTGTGTTGGTGCAGGAAACCACTTTTGCACTTGTTTTAGTGTGGAAAAAACACTTTTTGCACTTGTGATAGTGTTGAAAAACACTTTTTGCACTTGTGTTAGTGTTGAAAAACCACTTTTCGCACTTGTGTTGGTGCAGGAAACCACTTTTGCACTTGTATTAGTGTGGAAAAAACCACTTTTCGCACTTGTGTTAGTGTTGAAAAACCACTTTTCGCACTTGTGTTAGTGTTGAAAAACCACTTTTCGCACTTGTGTTAGTGTTGAAAAAACCACTTTTCGCACTTGTGTTGGTGCAGGAAGCCACTTTTGCACTTGTATTAGTGTGGAAAAACACTTTTCGCACTTGTGTTAGTGTTGAAAAAACCACTTTTCACACTTGTGTTAGTGTTGAAAAACCACTTTTCGCACTTGTGTTGGTGCAGGAAACCACTTTTGCACAGTATTAAGTGTGGAAAAACCACTTTTCGCACTTGTGTTAGTGTTGAAAAACCACTTTTCGCACTTGTGTTAGTGTTGAAAAACCACTTTTTCGCACTTGTGTTGGTGCAGGAAACCACTTTTGCGACTTGTATTAGTGTGGAAAAAACACCTTTTGCACTTGTGATAGTGTTTGAAAAACCACTTTCGCACATGTGTTAGTGTTGAAAAAACACTTTTCGCACTTGTGTTGGTGCAGGAAACCA